>NW_026014292.1:0-22321 GCF_020379485.1 Brassica napus | reverse complement strand
GTCGATCTTTACTCTCCAGACTTAACTTATAGTGGGAAGAGAAAGAAGTACAGAGCGTTAGATGATTCGATGTTATGAAGAGTATACACGTACGATAGGACAAAGCGGCGCGTTCAACAAACAAAATGAGTTTTACAAATAGCCTACATCGACTTCGGAGAAATCGGATCCGTAGAGCAGCGACGTAATTAAGTGTACCTTCTAAAGCAAAACGTTCTAGCTCCAGAAGCAGAGGAGCCACCAGATGCACTATCTTGCGACATAGCAGCACTCGTCCAATGAACAAAGCTGCACGGGCAATTGCAAAAAAAAGGTTTCATCTTTATCATCCAAGATTAAGCCTATCCTCTCTCAATGAACACTCTTATCAAAGGAGGATCATAACATTCAAATTACGTCACAGGAAAAAAAAACGAAACTTAAGAAAATAAATCAGGGAACACGATTTCATTTCTATCAAATGGAGGATCATCACATCAAACCCAATTTTATCAAAATCCGTTCTTTGCAAACCTGTGACGTCCGTACAGTGCGGAACGATGACGCAGCTAGAACCTGAAAGTGTCGCAGAAACATGAGAGAGACAATGGAAGATATGTATTTATAGTCATAGATATACATGCACATACACATACACAAACACATACACGAAGCTCGAGAGAGAGAGAGAGATTAGTTTGATTTTTACCTGTTTTCTAGAGATTGAGAAAAGGCTAGGCAGCAAGAGCCGACTCATCGGTGTCGCAGTCGCAGGCGGAACTCTGAGTTCTTTCTTATTTTTTTCTCTTTAAGGCCCGTGGAGGTGTGGGGCCAAGTGGCGGAGATCATAAGTGTACAGTTAAAATTTGTAATAACCAATACTTATGGGCCTAATATGTGATGAAACTAGCATAAGAGAGTTTAACCGATACTTGTATTTTTCTTAGTGTGAAGATAGGGCCTCCAACTACGGTGTTTATACCGGGAAGTACTAGAGGTGGGGTGGATTTTCGGCCCCATCAAAACCCTCTTCCTTAGTCATTCTAAGCTGGAATTGTCAAGAACTGGGAAACGTCCTTACAATCCGGCGAATCAAGGAGATCCATAAGAAAATGGCTCCTAATGTAATGTTCCTCATGGAAACAAAGAACAATGATGAGTTTATCAATCAAAAACTACAGAGTTTACATTATGTTCACTACTTCTCGGTACCTCTCATAGGGCTTAGCGGCGGTCTTTCCTTATTCTGGAACGATGATACTGATATCACGATTCTAGAATCCTCTCCCAATCTGTTGGACACGAGGATTGTACATAAGGGTGTCACCTCTTATGTCTCCTTTGTGTATGGATCCCCTGCCACGGAGGACAGAGCTGCATACTGGCACAAATTACACATAGTGGGACAGGGAAGAGACTCTCCGTGGCTGCTTACGGGAGATTTCAATGACATTTTAAACAATGCGGAAAAGATTGGCGGCCCGGCTCGTTTTGAAGGTTCCTTTACAGCTTTCAGATCTTTTGTGGCACAGAATGGCTTATGGGACCTCAAGCACACCGGAAAACAATTATCTTGGCGTGGTAACAGACACACACACTTCATCATGTCCAGACTGGATCGCTCTATGAGTAACTGGCCTGGTCTGAAGCCTTTCCATTGGGGAGATGCCGCTACCTGAGATTTGAAGGTTCAGACCATAGGCCTTTACTATCCTATTTTAACTCCGACAGACAAAAGAGAATAGGTCTTTTCCGTTTTAACAGAACTCTCACGGAGAAAGAGGAAGTCACGCAAATCATAGAAGAGGCTTGGCACCACTCCCTGCTGGATTCTGTGATTCAGAAGCTAAATGACTGCAGGAGAGGAATCATAAAGTGGTCAAAAGAACAACAGGAACAGAGCAACATAACCATAAAACGAAACCAGGAAGCTCTAGATGCTGCTCTCTCGAGTGATACCCCGGACCAGGACCTCATAGATGCGATCACTTCCAATCTCCGCAGCGTGTATCTAGCTGAAGAACAATTTTGGCAGCAAAGAAGTAGGATTCAGTGGCTCAAGCAAGGTGATAGAAATACAGGTTTCTTCCACGCTGCCACCAGAACTAGGAGAACAATAATTCTATCCTGGTGCTTGAGGATGCACAAGGAGGAGCCGTGTATGAGGAGCAGGATATTACTCGAGTGATCTCTGACTATTTCACTCAAATTTTCAATACCAACGGCAATGAATCCTTCTCGCAGATTCAAGACCTACTCAGCACCAAAGTAACACCGGAAATGAATGAGATGTTGACTACAATACCGAGTGATTCAGAAATTAGAGAAGGTGTGATGTCTATAAATGGGAACAAAGCCCCGGGACCGGACGGTTTTTCAGCTACTTTCTATCAGTCATATTGGCACATAATGGGCAAAGATGTGATAAGGGACGTCAAGAACTTCTTTGTTTCGAGCTACTTACATCCGCAGCAGAACGAAACGCACATCAGGCTCATTCCCAAGATCACCGGACCAAGATTAGTGGCTGACTACCGCCCCATCGCCTTGTGCAACACTCACTATAAGATCATCGCTAAGCTCCTTACTCGAAGACTTAAGCCACTCTTACATGTCCTTATCTCTGATACTCAATCGGCGTTTGTGTCGGGACGAGCGATCTCGGACAACGTTCTTATTACACACGAGACTTTACACTTCCTACGAACGTCCAAGGCAAAGAAGCGGTGTACAATGGCGGTGAAAATGGACATGAGCAAGGCCTATGATAGGATTGAATGGGGTTTTGTCAAGGAAGTACTAAAGCTACTAGGCTTTGATCCAATCTGGATAGGGTGGATCATGACATGTATCAAATCGGTGTCCTATTCCTTCCTAATAAACAGATCACCACAGGGTCTGGTTAGGCAGTCGCGAGGTCTCCGGCATGGAGACCCGTTATCCCCCCCACATTTTCATCTTATGTACTGAGGTATTGTCAGCTCTATGTGCAAAGGGACAAGCAGACGGCTCACTACCGGGAGTTCGGGTTTCACACCATAGCCCACCAATAAACCATCTTTTATTTGCGGACGATACCATGTTTTTCTGCAAATCAAAACCGTCGTGCGTCTCAGCTCTCATGAAGATACTCTCGCTGTATGAATCGGTCTCGGGACAACGGATCAATCCACATAAGTCGGCTATCACCTTCTCGGCTAAAACACCTGAAGCGGTTCGTGATCGGGTCAAGGGGACAATGGAGATTTACACGGAAGGAGGGGTAGGTAAATACCTTGGTCTCCCCGAGCAGTTTGGCCGCAGGAAGCGAGACATTTTCGCATCAATCCTTGATAGGATCCGCCAAAAATCGCATAGCTGGACGACAAAATTCCTATCTGGTGCGGGAAAGCAAGTTATGCTCAAATCAGTGTTCTCTGCCATGCCGTGCCTCGTTATGTCTTGTTTCAAGTTGCCACTCTCTCTGTGCAAACAAATACAGTCAATACTCACTCGGTTTTGGTGGGATGCGAATCCGGAGAAAAAGAAAATGTGTTGGGTCGCGTGGGACACTATGGCACTGCCCAAATATGCAGGCGGACTTGGGTTCCGGGACATTGAAACATTCAACGATGCCCTTCTTGCTAAGATTGGCTGGAGGTTAATCAAAGAACCACATTCTCTGTTAGGCCGTGTGTTATTAGAAAAATATGCATGGAACTCTTCCTTCATGGATTGTCATGTACCAGCCTCAGCCTCTCATGACTGGAGAAGCGTTCTAGTGGGAAGAAACATCCTGAGACAGGGCCTCAGTTGGGCTGTGGGAAACGGAGAACAGATCAGTGTTTGGAATGCACCTTGGCTCTCTTTCAAAACGCCCTGTCAGCCAATAGGTCCTCCGACGCTTTCAAGTCAAGCTCTGATGGTTAGCGATTTATTATGCCCACTCACAAACAAATGGGAGGTGGAGAAGATAAGAAGTCTATTTCCTCAGTATGAGGACACTATTTTGCAGATAAAAACAAGCTCAACATCAGTCGCTGACACCTTGATATGGTTACCTGAAAAATCAGGAACGTCCTCCACAAAGACAGGGTATGGCGTGGGAATGACAAGTAACAAACCTCTGACTCGTGGGAACGAACCAATTAATTGGATGTCTCATATCTGGAATGTTAAAACAGGACCAAAGCTAAAGGACTTCTTGTGGAGAGTAGTGAGAAAGGCCATCCCGGTCAGTTCCAATCTGGAGAAGAGAAGCTTCCAAAGTTTCAACTGCAAAGCGTGTGGAGCACATGAGGACGATCTTCATGTCTTCCTTAAGTGTCCATTGGCGGAAGAAGTATGGAGCCACATCCCGATTCAGCATCGACCTACAAGTGCAATCTCCTCGGTCACTGATCTGGTTAAACAGGGCAGTTTCTTCACTCCCCTACCTCTGACTTGATTAACCTCTCCACTATGGCCATGGGTGATGTGGAACTCGTAGAAAGCTAGGAATACGCTTGTTTTTTAGAACAAAACATTTACAGCTCAAGAGGTGATCCTCAAGAGTATCAAAGACGCAAAGGAGTGGAGCCAAGCACAAACTGTCAACAGAGCATCATCGATCCCCGGCCCTCTCTCAATCCGATCGAATCATATCTCCCCCTGCCCCCCCACCGTCGTTTCAGCCTGGTGTTCTAGTCTGCAAAGTCGATGCGGCTTGGGACACTTCGTCAAGAATGTGTGGTATAGGTGGGGTTTTCAGCGGGAGTAATGTGGCGTCTATAACCAACATCTCCGAGTCTCACGGTTATGTATCATCAGCTCTAATGGCGGAAGCCATTGCTGTCCATCGAGCGGTAGCGCTTGCAGTTTATTCAAACGTCCAATCCCTGGCGGTTCTATCTGATTACTTATCCCTGGTCAAGCTTTTGAAGAAGGGAGGGTACCAACCTGAACTGTTCGGTATCATGTTTGATATCTATCACTTCATGTCTTTCTTTGATGTCATTTCCTTTGATTTTATTTCTCGAAACTTTAACAGTGAAGCTGATTCAGTGGCAAAATCAGTCCTTGCTTTGGCTGTAAGAAACCCCCTTAGTGGCGGGTAGAACTCTTCTTTGAAATTAATGCAATGCTTGGTTTGATCAAAAAAAAAAAAAATCCTAAAAATATATAAATGCACATACACTCACCACATCCGTGTTTGTAGTAGCTTTTGAGTGAGTCTCCGAATAGATTTTGGGTGAGGTGGTAAATTTTAAAAATTGGAAGGATACGGGGTGAATTCGTAAGAACTTTAAAATAGATGGATGGGGTGAATATATAAAAAAAACGATGGAGCGCGTCTTAAAAACGCAACCAACATTTGGGTTTCAAGCATTTTACTCTGTTGTGTTGGTTTTTGTGAGAGCTGCGCAGTATCTATTTGATTTTGCATCCAGAGAAAAGCAAAGACTGCTTCTATGGTGAGATTTCTTCTCGCAGTCATTAGTTTGTGTTCTCGATTGAAAAGTAGGTTCCTTTGAATGATATTAGATTTCAATCTCTGCCTCGCACAAAAAGTGTAACCTTTTTCATGTGTAACAGATAGAAAGTATTAGTTTGAAACTATGTGACTATCATTTAGTATTTGAATCAGTAATGAGTAGTTATATGGGTGGATCTGTCTGAAGTCGAGATCTATTAAGAACAAATGAGTTATGTTCAGTGTTAAATGAAAAAGAAAAAGAATGGACTCTTTTTGAACAATCATGGCATGGCACTGTAACTGCATCATGTTAAAAGTTTGCTTCTGTTACTTCCTTTCCTTGTGTAGGCTGATCCTGAACTAGAAGCTATTAGACAGAGGAGGATGCAAGAGCTCATGGCTCAACATGGCACTGTAAATCCTTTTAATAACAACCTTCACTTATATACCTGTTTTGTTTTAAGAAAAAAAGAATTGTACATACAGACTTTGTGGTGGCTTATTGTACTGATGACTGAACAATATAAATAGCAGCAGGGGAAGCAAGGCAGTCAGCAGAATCCAGATCAAGAGAGAGCACAAGAAGATGCTAAAAGGTATTTTGTTGTCATTTGAGCTGAATATAAATTTGGATTTTGAGCTGACCCTAGTCTTTGATTGGAACATATATATATATGTTTAGGGAAGCTGATGAACGTAGACAAATGATGCTTAGTCAAATATTGTCTTCCCAAGCCCGAGAGAGAAGTAAGTCCCCATCTAAAATATGCTCTTGAGTTCATCTACTTTCTCATTTGCTTCTCGTTGTTCGTATTTTTTTCTTCATATAGTTGCACGAATTGCACTGGTGAAACCTGAGAAAGCTAGAGCCGTAGAGGATGTTATTTTGAGGGCTGCTCAAATGGGACAGATTGTTGAGAAGGTAATATATATATATAATCCAGTCTCCGTTTTTCCTTGTCATAAAAATTTTACATGTACGCCAGGGTTGTACTCAGTTTATGCTGACACTATACATCTAAGAGTTATTGAACTAGTCTGCTTT
This sequence comes from Brassica napus, assembly GCF_020379485.1. Taxonomy (NCBI): domain Eukaryota; kingdom Viridiplantae; phylum Streptophyta; class Magnoliopsida; order Brassicales; family Brassicaceae; genus Brassica; species Brassica napus. The sequence goes on along the minus strand of NW_026014292.1, from coordinate 15,863 downwards.
CCTTTTACAGGTTTCTGAGGAACGGCTTATAACGCTCTTGGAACAAATAAACAGCCAAACTAGCAAACAGACAAAAGTCACGGTATGGTCACACAATCTTCAACACACACAAGATATTAAAGCAAAAAGAGCTTTGCTCTTAGTTTATTCAAGTGTTGTTTATCTTTTACAGATCCAGAGGCGTCGTGGGGTGTTCGACGATTAGGAAAGATGAAAGGAGAAGTTTATGATGTGCTTTGTACATCTCTCCCTTGGAGATCTCCCTGTTAAGTTGTTGAGTTCAGTTACTAATATCTACTTGCACTGTGAAATATGTTTATTGTGAGTGAAGAATCTTAATGATCTTCCAGATGCTTGGGTTTGAGATAAAGATTAATCTGAAACTGAAACTCTGCATTTTATACATTTTGCCATTTCTTCTATTTTCAACTTCCTCTCCTAACATCTATCTTTCATATGCTCATGATTTGCTCCAAGTCATTTGCTTCTTTTTCTGACTAATTTTACTTTATTGAATTATTCTTGATAATTAATCCAACTATCAATGATTCAAATAAATATTTTCAATTCTCTCGGCGGTGAAGGTGACTGAAGCCAACTCGGTCACCGTCATGTCACAAGAATCAAATCTCAAACGAGATTGTAACGCGATCATTTGTCAAATAAGTGACGCCATAGTTCAACTTTTATCATTATTTTAGGATCATAGTATTATTTATTAAAGCAATCATTTGTCAAATAAATGACGCCATAGTTCAACTTTCTAACAAACGTTTCCTAGCTCGATACTTATTTGCCAGATTAAGATCCGCGTCTTGCGGGGGATAAACATTATATATAAAAATTATTTTATGTATTATATGTTCTTACATATTATGAAATAATAAATATATATTGAATAATTAAAAGTCAGTAACTATTACATATATAATTAAATTGGTGCGAACGTATAAATCAATTTTATTAATCCAAACGTTTTTTAAAAAAAATTTGATAGGATATGTAATTAAATTTAAATGATATTAACATACATAGTATATTTTTAATATTAATGTCTTTTTTTTAAATGATGCTACTCATATGTTTTTTTATCATGTGTATTTTTAATAGCAAAAACTTTAAATTACTGATAACAAAATTTTCATTGTGGGATTAATAATTTTAGTAATTGATAATTTAAAAATATTTATCAATGTTAGTTCAAAACTTTTATCAAAAAAAATTATTCAAAGTAAATTTTGAAACTAAAATATTTATTTATTCAATATGGTTTATAGTTTAATTTAGAATGATATATATACATATATATTTTAAATCTTAATGATTAATTAAATTAGACTTTTACTTATATGATTTTGTAATCATTTGTATTTTGTCATAACAAAAAGTTTAAACCATAGATCGCAAATTTTGAATGTGAGACTTTTAGCAGTTTTAGTAATTTGTAGTCATTTTTTAAAATTCAAAATATAAAATATACAGAAAAATCTAAATTTTTATAATATGGTTATTGTGTTTTTTTTTTTAAATTATTTTAATAGTTTTAAATTAAATAAATTTGATAGAAGATACATTTTTTTTTCAGATCTTTATTATTCAAAATCATTAATTGTCATATATATTTTATCCACATTAGGCAATTCCGTAATCTTTATTTAAGGAAATAATAAATGACATTAATAATGAATTTATGGTTAGTTTAATAAAAAGTTTATTATATAATTAGATGGATCAACATATTTCTCTAATAATTCTAAGAATCATCCTAGTGATGACATGTGACTACAAAAAGAAGTCGTAATGTTTCACAAATAATATATAGAGATAACGTTTCCAGAGACTCTATGTAACTTTACCAAAAAAAAACAATGCTATTAGTTAGCTTTGACACTCAAAGTTGTTAGTTATTATATTACCCGAAAGAATCAAAGAGAAAGGAGGTATTGTGTTTTTCTCTTCTTAAGAAAGTTTCTTTTTGAAATAATTTGATTTTTCTGCTTAAACGTTATAACATAAGTCTCAAATGTAATAATTACTATCAAATCGTTTTGAGTTTATTAAGAATGATCACAATCACATATACTTTAATTAACCTTGTATGTTCTTGTTCTTCATTTGCTTTAAGTACAACTTTTTTTTGAACAATTGCTTAAGTAATAACTATGATTCGATAAACCATCTTTTGCGTAGATCCACTATGCAAATAAATGGTGACTCAGTTTTTAATGATAAATATGAAAAAGACAATTAAACAACATCTTAAGGAAATTCTTTTGAGAGCCGTACAATAATCCGTTTACTAGAATGATGATTTTTGTCGTTATAGTAATGGAAATGTCACTAGTGGAGTGGATACTGAACTTGAAATATCGAATTCAATTGAGCCTAGACGTTGACTTTTGACTTTTATATTTTCCAGTCATTGTTTTTTTTTTGAGAATTATTATGCTTTTACTCTTTTGACATTTGACTTTTAGATCATTGTTATTACCTTAGAAAATCTAAGTTAATAAATTAATACTCAATAAATTAATAAACACAATAACTGAATAAATTTCTACGGTTTCAAATTGGACTTATTCAAAATATGACACAAATCAATAAAACAATAAGATAATATTTTTTAAAAAATCATATGTAAATATGCAGTCTCATTAAAATCATAAATTAATCATTTATATGTATATGCATTTTATATAAGTTTAAACAAACCATTGTATTATTTTTTATTCATTATAGAATTATTTTTATATTTTCTTAATATTACAATATATTTTGATGATATTTAGTAAAATTATATCTACAACCACATTTAAATTCTATGAAATGTATTTTATATACACCAAATCATATAATAAAAACCATATTAAAGTTGCATTTCAAAATTTTAATTAACGTAAATATGGTAATATCATAGATATATTTTTTATAAAAAATATATTTTAAATAGAAAAATCTAAAAAAAGAAACTTTTATAAATTAATAAAATACAATACTCCTAACATTAGTAATTTATAGAGTTTTTTACTGTATGTTTCAATGATATAATTAGCTAAATGAAGATTTTGGTACTAGTTAAATAACTAAAATATTATTAAAATTAATTTCTTATCTCAGATATTGCCATTTACCAACGCGCCAAACACAATACCTGCTCCGAATATGACTTAGCGACGTCGAAGTTTGCTAAATCAGTATATCTCTTTAATTTTCCCTCTCCATGTAGACAAAATAAATGAAAAAAGGAAAGCATTCATAACCTTTGTGTCACACTTAACTAGAAATTATAATAGACAGGAGTGGTTCAAAGTCCCACTTTAATGTTTTTCTTGAAACCCTATCAAATCTAAATTAAATTGTGTGGTTTTGAGTTTTAATTATAGAGCTTTACAAGTTAAACTACTTGTGAAAGTAAATGTATCTAATCTTATAACCAACCATGTCTCCTTCCTTTGAAAGAAGATGACGTCTAGGGTTTTCTACTGAATGTTTGCTTTAACTTACAGGGTGTTCTGCTAAATGTTTGCTTTAACTTACTGGTTTGTCACCTTGCTTATCGGTCTGCGTAGATCGGCTAAAAGATAATGTATCGTGCTACGAAGCTGATCGATTGATAAATTTATCACCAGAAATTAATAATTGGTTTGAAAATAAGCTATATATATTGGACAATTTTTTTTAAATAGTTATTTTTAAGTTTTTGATACAAAAATAGCTACCAAGGAAAAAAACGGGGAAAATTGTCAAATATGACTCACAACTTGATTTCAAAAGCAAAAGTAAACCCAAACTTGAATCAAATGCAAAAGTAACCTAAAAGGCTATTGCAATCAGCCCCTTGTGAACAAACAAAAAAACCAAAATTTTTTTACGTTTCTAACCCCTGTAAGTCGTCTGGACTAGTTCTACTTAGAAATAATTTAAAAATTTTGTAAAAAATATTCTGATAAGTGAAAAATTGAAATCATGTAATTAACATATATTTTAAGAGATATAAATTAAGATATAACAAAAGTTAATTGTTTTCAACATAGATGAGTGAAAGTAGTGAGTCATGATATTCTTTGGTTTAGGTTTTGCCAACATATGTTGTAATATTGTATGTGTTCTTAGGGTTAGATTTTGGAATGCATAAATGTTTTTTTGAAAAATTTAAAATTTACCTAAGTGTGTTTATTTCTGCGTATAGTAAACACTATTTAAGTATAACTACGGTTTTATAAGGTGGTTAGTTAGTTAATTTAGTCAATTTATTTTAGGGGTTAAATTTAGGGTCTGGGACGACTTACTAGTAAGTCGTAAGTCGTTTGATGTACAATATTCAACAGACGACTTACCAGTAAGTCATCCAAACCGGATCGAACGTTTAATTTTTCAATGTACTTTTAAACCTAACCGGATTATTTACCGGACATATATAAGGTGTTTTTTATTCACTGTTTCGCGAAATTCAGAAAACCTTAACGCTGTTTCTCTCAAAGGCAATTTCCGTCGATTCTCTCTAAACCATCGTTCTCACCGCCGGTTACCTCTCCGCCATTATCACCGTCGTTCTCACCACCGTTCTCACAGCCGCTTCCTCTATATAAGATCTGAGAGGAAACCCTAGCGCGCATTCTCTCGGAGGCGTCTCGTTGAACTCCGCCGCCGGTAAGTTATATCTCTTACTGTCGAGTGATTGATTGAGGAAAAAATGAACATAAAACGTTGTATCTATCAATTTATACACTCGTTCTTTTTTTCACGTCTATTTTTGCAGATATATAACCACTATGTCGAAGGCGACTATATCTTCTCCGAATTTTCAGGTGTGCTTTAAAATGTTCTACTGGAAGTCTTGGAATACTTATAATTAAGTCGTCTGCAAAGTCTTGCAGCTGGAAGACTTTCCAGACGACTTAATTATTACTCTTTCAGCTGGAAAACTTGCCAGACGACTTAATTATAAGTCTTTGATTGTTTTGAGATGGTTGACTAAATTATAAGTCTTTGATTGTTTTGAGATGATTGTCTTTGATTGTTTTGCAGACAAAAAAAAGGATATACCAGGACTCTCCCGTAGGATACATACATTAGGGGAAGAGCCCCCCACAGTGCATAGCATTTCGTATCATACTTGTTGGACGTTGCATACTGCTTTAAAGAAAGCTCTTCATGATGACGAATATGAAGAGCTGAAGGAATCGAAGTTGGGAGTTTTCATCAAGTTCCAAGAGATGGAATTTGATTGGGCTTCAAGGCTGGTTCACTACATGCTCGGTTTCCAGCTGGACATAAAGAAGAAGTATGAGCTGTGGAGTCTCGTTGGTCCAGAATCTGTGAGGTTTTCACTGTTAGAGTTTGAAAACCTCATTGGTCTAAACTGCGAGTACATCGAGGACCTTGAGAGACTTCATTGTGTTGTTACAAAGGAGCCCAATCAGAACGGTTTAGGAAGAAGACTCCCTGGTGGGGCGTGGAATTATTATCCAGGCACTATACCATCATTTTTTCAATCGAACAAGGTTTGGGTGACGGATATTGATGATGTCTATGCGCCAGTGAACTAAAACGACACTCATTGGATTGCTATGTGGATATCGATCCCTAAGAGGCACATAGTCGTCTGGGACAGCATTTGTTCCAGTATCTCCCTAGAAGAACTCGATGTGGTAATGGAGCCTTTTCTCTACAAGGTCCCTTATCTGCTTGTTGAGTGCGCTTCCTCAGACGAACAATGTGCCCAATACAGCCTGAAGCCATTCACATATGAGAGACCGACCAATATACCTCCGGCCCGAGCTGGTGATTGTGGTGTGTACACTCTAAAGTACATTGAATGTCATGCTCTTGGGATAGAGTTTAGTAAAAAAGACTTTGCTAAGGCCAACAGGAAGACTATGAGGGATAAGATGGCGGTGGATATATTTCAAGAGCTTCCTGACGCGCATGAGTTCGAAAACAAGGACAATGATGCCAACCTGGGTGTGTATGAGGGGTGATAAATGGGCTTCGTTAGATTATTTTGTACGATAGATTAAGCTGATGTGTGTATTTGAACTTGATCCCTATTTTGTATTTGAACTTGATCCCTATTTTGTAACTATATTCTGCGCAGAAGACTTACAGTTAAGTCGGCTGGAATGTTGGACGACCTAACTATAAGTAGTCTGGAAAGTCTTCTGAGCAGTGACCTTTTGTAACTATATTTCGGATAATATAAAGGGCAAGACCATCTCAAATTTGTTTGGTAGTGCAATTTGACAAAGAAGTTGACACATATAAGTTCATAACACAAATTTTTAATACATAGACTAAACACTGGACGACTAACTGGACGACCTTCTGGACGACTTAATTGAAGGTCTTCTGGAAGACAAAACATTGGACGACTAACTGGACGACCTTCTGAACGACTTAATTAAAGGTCTTCTGGAAGACTAAACACTGGACGACTAACTTGAAGGTCTTCAGGAAGAAAAAACTTGGACGACTAACTGGACGACCTTCTGGACGACTTAATTGAAGGTCTTCTGGAAGACTAAACACTGGACGACTAACTTGAAGGTCTTCTGGAAGAAAAAACCCTGGACGGCTAACTGGACGACCTTCTGGAAGACTTAATTGAAGGTCTTCTGGAAGACTAAACACTGGACGACTAACTTGAAGGTCTTCTGGAAGAAAAAAGCCTGGACGACTAACTGGAAGACCTTCTGGATGACATACTTGAAGGTCGTCCATGTCATTTCTTACATTGTGGTTTCGTATGGCCAGTTTCCTTGCATTTTGAGCATCTATAAACCTTGTGTTGCTTCCGGGGTTTGCGTCCTCTCATCCTGGATAGCTCCAACCAAGATTGCCATCTTGATTTCTTCTGTCTTCCCGGACCACGCTTTTCATCCGGAAGAAAGCATGTGCATTCCTCAACTTGTTGTCCAACACAAGGATATATATTCTCTGAGTATCCTGCATACATAAAATCCTTTGAGTACACTGGACATACAAGTGTGGAGATATGCAAACCAGCAGATGTTCCAGCAGCTATAGCATGAAAGGTATTTTCTCCACTGCATAGACACCACAATCACACTTTCCATGTTCCAAATCAATCACACAGTCCATTTTGCCACCTTTCACCAAGAATCGTCATCCATCAATTGGTTGTACCGTCATCGTATCTGCTATCTCCGATCGAACAGCAAACAAGTATTCAACACCTCGACTATGTTGAGTTGGGAGACTCAAAGCATCTTGTCTATCACTTGTAACATGAATAGGAGGGGTGTCTGGAGCCTGCATCATTTGTGCTCATGTCCAGGTTATAATCTTCTTAAACCATTGCAAGAAGTTCAGCATGTCTCGAACCTTCCCCCAAAAAATGATTCTCGCTCCTTTGACATTATCAACCACAAAATCCCAACGGTAATCTTTCAACAATCATTCTCCATATACTGCATGTAACTGACGCATCATCTACAAAATTCAAAATAAAACACATTAGTAAATATTGAAAAAATTAAAGTTTACTAAACATTGACGCAGACGACATACCGGTAAGTCGTCTGGAAGACTTACCAGTAAGTCGTCCAAACAGGTCATTTTTGCAATTGAATTTTAAATAGGACGACTTACAAGCTAGACGAATTATTTGTAAGTCTTCTAAGATAAACAGGTTAGTTTTGCATTTGACCGAATTGTGTCAGATATTTGACTTTTCCTGGATGACTTACCAGTAAGTCGGCTCAGGGAAAACAATTTTTTTAATATTTTATTAAAGCTAGACGAATTATTTGTAAGTCTTCTCAGGTTAGTTTGCAATTCGAAAAAGAAACTTAAATATTTAACTTTACCCCGACGACTTACTTGAAAGTCTTCCAGGTAGACGACGTACGAGAAAGTCGTCCGAGATAAGCAAGGTTTGACCAGAATCTAGGAAATAAATCTGGACGACTTTGCTTATCCTGGACGACTTTCTAGTAAGTCGTCTTACTTGACGACTTCCACGTAAGTCGTTTGGGAAAAGTTAAATATTTAAGTTTTATTTTCCAATTGTAAAAGTAACCTGAGACGACTTACAGATAAGTCGTCCAGCTTTAATAAAATATTGAAATTTTTGTTTTCCCGGAGACGACTTACTGGTAAGTCGTCCAGGAAAAGTCAAATATCTGACACAATTTAGTCAAATGCAAAACTACCCCATTTATCCTAGACGACTTATCAGTAAGTCGTATAGGGTATTCTCTAGATTTTTTTTTTAACAAACAATGATGACGACTTACAAATAAGTCGTCCGTTTGACCAGAAGACTTACCCGTAAGTCTTCTACAGCCAGACTACTTACGGGTAAGTCTTTTATACGAACATATCTGGAAAAAATTCCAATTTCATACCTTAAACTAGTGAGATGACTTCCTTAGCACACATAGTCTTCTCCAACCACCCAGAATCTCAAACGAAAGTAACCCACCAAGAATAGTATGCTTGAATGGCTCTATCAACCATAAAAAAAATTTGAATCAAAAGCTTGAGTTTTTTGGATGAATATGAAGGCAAAGTGAAAGAGATGTTGTTTTTAGTTCATAACCAGTGAGAAAGAAAGAGTGTAAATCGATTTTAGGTGCATTAAGAGCTTCAAATTGGTTGTTCATGGTGGTTGAGGTATTGATGACAATGACAATCTTGTAATTACTTGAAGATGATGAGGGTGAGAGAGTAAAAATGTCATTTTCGGAAAGAAAAAAAAATTTGATTGCATTTTCGTGAATTATATGAACTTGTGGGGTGAATATGACAAAAGAAAAATTCAAAAAAGCATGGGTTAGTTTTAGGTTTGATTTTGAGTTTTGAGTCAATTTTGCAAAAAGCCCAGAAAATGATCAAAATAACCCTTTTTAATTTAAAATTTTAATATTTATTTTTTACTTTTTAAAATTTGAAACTATATCCTCAAAATCTCACCCCTTAACTGTAAACGCTAAGTTTAGATTAATTAATTTTAGGGCATAAATATATTTTTACCATTTAAAAATATTTTTTTTGGTCATTTTCTTTCCTGAAAATTATTTTTGTGAAAATAAACTAAAAATGCTGAATTTCTCATATATATTTGTTATTGCAGAACTAGTAACATTTTAGCAAAATTATGATATATGTTTCTTTTGTTGACAATTATGATTCATATTATGCAGTTATTTTCTAAAAGAACTAACAGCTTGCATTGTTTTGGTAGTGACAACAATGATGTAGTTCAAAGAACCATTTTAGATTAATTTACTTACGACTGTTGAACATTTGAACTAGCAAATATCGAAAAAGAAAACAACAGATTAGAAAGTTGGTAGGTAAATTTCAAAGAAAATGTAACCACTGTGCATCATTTTATCCGTGCAAATGTCTCCCACTTAACCTATCAAATTTTGTTGACAACACTTGACCTATCAATTAATCTCGTATTATTATGTTTTATGTCATTACTAAAACCTACAATATGAAATATTTATTAAAATCCAAACTTGTTTAAAAGGCATTTCATTTTATTTTACAACTTAACAGAAAAATCAAACTAAGCCTTGACGATAGGTGATGGTAAAAGAATTCGGTTTCATCATAATCAAATAATTTAAATAAATTCAATAATCATTTTCAAAACAAAAGCTTGATTAATTCTTAAATATGTTTAAACTGGTGTATAGCTTATCTACTCAGACTTTTAGTTAAGTACCAAAAAGATAGATTTTCAACTGATTATTTTCCGATCAATAAAATTTGGTCAATGATATTTCAGAAATATTTCGAAAAATCATTTCTAACAAATATTCAGACATGATTTTTTTTTTTACCAGGACTGTTTTCTTGTGTGTATATAACTTTACATTCGGGTTCCTGGTGAAACGAAAAGTGAGTAAATGAAACTTTGGCTCCTTTTTTTTTTGTTTGTCACTGACTTTGGCTCCTTAATTTTTAAGAGATAGTGTTGTTGACCCATTCTTACGTTCAACATTTGAGGTTTAAAATAGATGTACAAAAACAAATATACATATAGTTATGAATTTTTTCCAACTTTAAGAACCGCTACAATTTTATTACGAGGCACTAAACACGCAAATTTTTAATTAAAAAGAAATTGTTAAATGATATAGGGGATAGGGCTTGGGTCATCACAGCCGGGAGAAACGAGGAAGACAAGTGACATGCATGACTTCAATGACCCTGTCTCTTACAATCAAAGAACATTGCCATTTTCCTCCACGCCTCTTATTCAACTTTTATGTTTTTTGATGCTTTTGATAGTTAGGGTCATTAAACATGCAACCATATATAGTTAGTTTAGGTCAGCAGGTGCATATGTATTACTAAACACACAAACTCGATTAATCCATAATATTAATGTGTCCGGACCGGAAGTTCAAATAATATATATATTTTTTTTAACTACGAACGGCCATTCTATTACTCAAGCTTGAGGTGGTCTGGATAACCAGACCGGAATAGAACAACCAATGAAAAGTAGCTCTCTACGGAAGGTCCTAGCTGTCTTAGCTAAAAAATCAGAAAACTGGTTGCGCACTCGTGGCACATGAGTGATTTTGAAGTCCACGAAACAAATCTGCATCGTCTCTATGCATCGCATAATCCAGCTGATCCAAGTTTCTGAAAAACCCATCTTACGCATGACAGCTTCAATGAACGACAATTCCATCCTGTCATATGCTTTGCTCATGTCCGTCTTAATGGCCATCATTTTACTACGTCCACTTGGTTTAGTTCTCAGAGCATGGAACATTTCTTGGGCAATCATAACGTTGTCTGAAATCTGTTTTCCAGCAACAAAAGCTGACTGAGTTTCCGAAACCAATCCTGATAGCACTTTTTTTAGTCTCTGGCATAAGACCTTAGAGATTATCTTGTAGCAGACATTACACAGACTAATGGGTCTAAATTGAGCCATATCATTTGGTTTCGTTGTCTTTGGGATGAGACATATATTCGTATCATTTAGACCATCAACCACCGTCCCTTCAAAAAGGAATTTGTTAACCATAAGAGTTAACTCCTCCTTTACAATATCCCAGAATTTCTAATAGAAGAGCGCTGTCATCCCATCTGGTCCAGGAGCCTTTTCTGGATGCATAGCAAAAAGTGCTAATTTGACCTCCCATTCGAATACCGGAGCTGTAAGGTTGTCGTTCATTGCCCCAGTGATCGTCGTAGGAACTTGAGCTCGAGCCTCTTCAATGTCCTCTGGGTTAGACGACTCAAAGATCTATCTAAAATAGCTAGTAACAATGGCTACTAGTCCTTCTTCATCCTCAACTATATTTCCATCTGCATCTAGGAGCTGCGTAATTTTATTCCTTGCTCTCTTTTGCTTAGTTAAGGCATGGAAATATTTAGTATTTCTGTCCCCTTCTCTCAGCCAAAACACTCGACTCTTCTGTTTTCAGAACATTTCTTCTGCCTTAAGAGCATCAGAAAGTTCCTTCAACGCTGCTGCAATTTTCTCAGTTGTAGGATCGTCATTTTCATACAGGCCCTCCACTTTTTCTTTAAGGTCCTCCGCTAATTTTTCCGAATTAACATTATGCTCTCTCCTCCATTCACTTAAGGCTTTCCGGCAACTGGAAATATGTTCCATAATACTCGCATTGGGAGGAAGATCAGGAGATTTCCATCCCTCAAGAATGACCTGTCTTAGCTCCTCGTTATCTAGCCATCTTTTATCAAACTTGAATCTTTTGGATTTCCTCATTGGCTTTATGAGTATATATGCAAGAATCAGACGATGATCTGATCCTCATAGCCTCATATATTTGATAGTAGAGTGGGGAAAACTTCTCATGCCAATCCGGATTACCTACGGCTCTGTCCAGGCGACATCGAACAGTTGTTCCTCCTGTTCTCTTCCCTACCCATGAGAGCATGTCTCCAGTGAAAGGAAACTCTAACATCCCACAATCATTAAGCATCTGCTTAAAGGGTAGGAATGAACTATCAGGGTGTTGTCTCCCCCCTTCCTTCTCGTTGTGACCCGTTATTTCATTAAAATCACCTATCATAAACCAAGGGCCAGTTCTTGTTGTTGAGAAACGCGTAAGACGTTCCCAAACTTGATCTCGTCTTTCTAGTACATGATCCCCATAAACAAACGTCATATAGATTTTTATTCCATCAATGACTGCCTCAATGTCAATCATACAGTTATTCGAAAATAAAACATTAACTTGAAATTCATCCATAAAAAATAAAGCTAAACCTCCGCTGAGACCAAGTGGCTCAACAGTAAACAAATGATCAAATCCTAAGTCGGCCTGAATGTTTTGCAACAGCAGCTTTCTATTCTTCGTCACAGAAAGGAACACAAGTCCTGGGCGATGCTTCTGACACATCTCCGTGAGGCGTCGAACTGTGAGGTCGTTCCCTATTCCTCGACAGTTCCAACTGATTGTCCGCATTAATGATGTTTGGATGGGTTTTTGGAACCCATCAAACCATCATCGTTAATTGTGGAAACTTCGCTTTCTTAGAGCTATGTCCACGACGTCTGGACCTATCAGCCTCGACTTGCTTTGAGGATATAACTGATCGCAATCGCGGAGAACCTCAACGAAGGAACTCTGACTTTCTGTTCTGGACACCCAAAGGAGCACCCAATCTATTACCACCTCTCGTATGCTTTGAACTTTTGGTAGCAGCATCAGTCTCCGAAGGTCCAGCCATATCCATTGTTTGATCTTGACCTTCTATCGCCATGAGCTCTTCTCCAAGCAGATCATCTCCTTAAGCGTCGCATTCCATCGCCTCAGCATCCTTGGAATCAAGTATCTCCATCCCGTCCAAAGCACCAATTATTTGTTCATTCTCTAACACGTCCTCCCGCTGAGGTGAATACGTGAGGGTGCGTGCTAAGCTTTTTTTCCTGACCGTAACATTCTCCATTAGAGTCGGGTGCAGCAATGGAGACACAATTGAACTCGCTATTCGTTTCTTTTTATGTTCTCATCCATTACTCTCTTCATCTCCAGACCGGTGACTCTGATACCGATCCAAGTTATCACCGCTTTGCGAAGCCTGTTCATAAGAAACAGCATCGCGAACCACACCGCTTGTGCTTCTTACATGAACTGAAGATCTGATCTTGACGCCTAGCCCTGTGGTTGACTTCTCACGCCAAGTAAGTTCACCTTTACGGTCGTACGGTCCAGAGCCATAACGAGAGCCATAACGAGGCTTATTGTCCCGGCTCCTCATGATCCTATCGGAATGTGTTTGATGTCTTTTATTACCATACATCATACGAGAGTTAGAGATCTCCTTCTCCTGCTCGTGATATCTCGCTTTAAAAACGGCCTTATGAACCGGAGCATCAGGGTACCGAGCCACATCACTTCTGTTTTTTCCATGTGAACCTGAACGTGAAGACTGGTGTGGAATCTGTCGGCCCCTTTCTATGTTCCTCTGCTCATGAGCGCGCAAGTCTCGCAGCAATGGCTGGCGACTGGGCTGGTCTTGTGGGAGTTGTACCCGAGCAAAGACCCCAGCTCTCTCCGTTTGAGATGGCATGAATGCCTCCGCCTTAGGGCAATAGCTTTTTTCATGAGTCATTAACCACAAGTGGTGCAATGTTTAAATAACCTATCCTACTTGATTTCAATGGTTACTTCATCACCTTCCGGAGATTCAATCTTCTTGAATTTCAGAGGTCGTCTTGAGTCGACATCAATAAGCATTCTACCTGCTGAGAGCTCAATAGTATCCTCATTAACATACCAAGCCGTCCACCAATACTCTTCATGTTTGTAACCGTCCACAAGTGTAGAGGGATCCCAACCACCTCAACCCAAAAGGAATTATCCAGGGATAGTCATCGTGGACAATGGGTTCCCATCGAACCAAGACAAACATGCAGTAATTAAAGTGGAATGGACCCTTTTCCAGTACAGATTTTAGATCCTCCTCTGATGTAAAGTTTATTAAAAACTTCCCATTCCCCAAGTCATTAGCAGTAACTCGTTCTTGCACTCCCCACTGTGTTGGCACTGTCTGTAGGAGCTTCTCCACGTTTTGTTTCTTCGGATTGAGGACTTTACCAATCAGAGATAGATGATACTCCTTTGTGACGTGAGAATCATCTTGATCCGTAAGCTTAATCGGTGCATCATCATCCTCATACAAGATTCCTTTTCCTTTAATGTCCGCCATATGAGCAGACTTAGGCCTATAGTAGGACCCCATACGATGGTACTAGGGCGTGTGAGGGGGCGCAAAGAAATCAAACCGAAACAACTACAAAGGTACTCAATCGGTAGAGATCTAATATGTATCTTGTTTTCCAAACAGTATAAAAAACCAGATCTAGGCGATGCAGAAGCTAAGCGGGGTTCAATACGTGGACGTATGGAACAAGGGAGTCGCAATTTCAAATACAATTTTAAGAAATCTTCTTTAACGTTTTGTATATATTTTTGTATTTTTTATATGATATGATAAGATTATTTTAAATCTGTGAGTACAATGTAATGTAGACGCTTATCTTATCGAGTAAATATAAAGCTAAAGAAAGTGAAGCCTTTTTAAAGAAGAAGTGAGGCTATTGCGTAGAAGGATCAAGGATGTTGACTGTTCACAAATCAAGTGGTTTCCGTTGACTTTGAATCAACACGCATCAATAATGCAGCTAAAAAGTAACGAGTATATCTTTTTTCTGTCACAAACGAATATATCTATATAAACCTCTTTTAATCAAAAAAAAATTGATACAAGAAAACCTCCATCAATCATCTTTTTTTTTTTGATCAATCCTCCAACAATTATCCTTAAAAACACAAAATTTATACAAAAAGTTCAGGAGAGAGGTAAGACGGAGACTATTAATTAATTATTCACTTGATGGTCATGTGTATATGAAATGTATATAATTCGGTATCGCCCACCAAGAAAGTTCTCGTTTGACGAGTGCAAAGATAATGGAAGTAGATGCATAATGTTTGCATTGCTTTATATGTTTGACCTCCATTTTATCTTTATTTTCAATTTTCCTCTGCAGGACTTACGTACGTAGATGAATAAACTCTTAAGGACACTGACTGTCTAGTTTGGTTAGACAGATAGAGAATTGATGTTGTCTTGACTCTTCAACTATGTATTTGATACATAACACTATACGGTGATGATCATTACTAGTATGACATATCTGCGAAGATGTACGTATGTTTTTCAAACGGGGATTTTTTATATCTTATTTCTACTTTGGAAGCCAATGACATTCGCACCAACCGCCATACCTGTTATGTATATAAATATTATTAATCGTCTGAACAAAAATGTATGTTTACACGAAAAGTAAATTATAAGTTAGCTAAATCATTATTGTTACTTTTGATCCTTACATGTACGATGCGTGCGATAATTGTACCTAAACTTCTATGTTAATCAAAAAATAGTAAATCAAAATGCTATCCATTATATAAAAAAATTATAAGTGAATTCATTAAGTTCAAAACTGGAAGAAAAATGTGCAAAGCATAGTGTGGTAGATAGAACTAGAGATATAAACCACTTTTGTTTCAGTAGTTTCTAGCTAATTAATTTGAAGTTGAAATTGTCAAACCTTTCTTTTTCACACATTCATATATTTTAAACTCGTTAAAGTCTTTAAAAATTATGACCATTTTAAACTTTTAAACTTTTCCCTCTTGTGTTCTTTCAATCTTGTTTGATTTCCCATTGTAGAGAAACTATATTTCCAAATTACATACCATTTTAATATTTCGGTTGGCAAATTTCTTCTTTTTTTCGGGAAAAAAACGATTGTTGGCAGGTAGTAAATCAGACACACCTTCGTAATTCGGTAACATATGTTTAGAAAATGTGGACGGTTATTAGTT
>NW_026014291.1:40000-55316 GCF_020379485.1 Brassica napus | reverse complement strand
GGTTTTTTTTTGGTTGTTTTGTGTGTGTCGGTGTGGACGTCTGTGGCTGTCCATCAGTACACATATCAGCACATTGGTCCTTGGACTCAGCACGCTGGCCCTTCCCGTGAACTATTTGGGTGATTTTGGCCCACGTGGGCTATCTGTTCAGTACACACAGGACGTCTGTGGTGTCCGTCAGCACACACAGGACGTTCGTGGCTGTCCGTGTGTCCGTGTGGTGTCCGTGCAGCACACACAGGACGGTCTGTGGCTGTCCATCAGTACAGATATCAGCACGTTGTCCTTGGACTTAGCACGCTGACCCTTCCCGTGGACTGTTTGGGTGATTTTGGCCCACGTGGGCTGTCTGTGTTCAGCACACACAGGACGTCTGTGGGTGCCGCCAGGACACACAGGACGTTTGTGGCTGTCCGTCAGCACACACAGGACGTCCGTGGCTGACCGTGTGTGTCCGTGTGTGTCCGTGTGTATCCATGGCTGTCCATCAGTAACACAGATCAGCACGCTGGTCCTTGGACTCAGCACGCTGGCCCTTCCCGTGGACTGTTCGGGTGATTTTGGCCCACGTGGGCTGTCTGTTCATACACATAGACGTCTGTGGTGTCCGTCAGCACACACAGGACGTCTGTGTGTGTCCGTTAGCACCACAGGACATCCGTGGCTGTCAGTGTGTGTCCGTGTGTGTCCATCAGCACACACAGGGACGTCTGTGACTGTCCATCAGTACACATATCAGCGCGCTGCTCCTTGGACTCAGCACGCTGGACCTTCCCGTGGATTTTCGGTGATTTTGGCCCACGTGTTGACTGTCTGTCGGTACAAACAGTACGTCTGTGGGTGTTCGTCAGCACACACAGGACGTCTGTGGGTGTCTGTCAGCACGCGCATGACGACTGTGGCTGTCCGTATGTGTCTGTGTGTGTCCGTCAGCACACACAGGAAGTCGTGGGCTGTCCATCAGTAACATATCAGCACGTTGGTCCTTGCACTCAGCACGCTGACCCTTCCCGTGGACTGTTCGGGTGATTTTGGCCCACGTGGGCTGTCTGTTCAGTACACACAGGACGTCTGTGGGTGTCCGTCAGCACACACAGGACGTCTGTGTGTGTCCGTCAGCACACACAGGATATCCGTGGCTGTCCGTGTGTGTCCGTGTGTGTCCGTCAGCACACACAGGACGTCTGTGACTGTCCATCAGTACACATATCAGCGCGCTGGTCCTTGGACTCAGCACGCTGGACCTTCCCGTGGACTGTTCGGTGATTTTGGCCCACGTTGACTGTCTGTTCGGTACACACAGTACGTCTGTGGGTGTTCGTCATCACACACAGGACGTCTGTGGGTGTCCGTCAGCACACGCATGACGACTGTGGCTGTCCGTGTGTCTGTGTGTGTCCGTCAGCACACACAGGACGTTGTGGCTGTCCATCAGTACACATATCAGCACGTTGGTCCTTGCACTCAGCACGCTGACCCTTCCCGTGGACTGTTCGGGTGATTTTGGCCCACGTGGGCTGTCTGTTAGGTACACACAGGATGTCTGTGGTTGTCCGCCAGCAAACAGGACGTCCGTGGCTGTCCGTCAGCACACACAGGACGTCCGTGTGTGTCCTGCAGCACACACAAGACGTCTGTGGCTGTTCGTGGTGTCCGTGTGTGGACGTCTGGGCTGTCCATCAGTACACATATCAGCACATTGGTCCTTGGACTCAGCACGCTGGCCCTTCCCGTGAACTATTCGGGTGATTTTGGCCCACGTGGGCTATCTGTTCAGTACACACAGGACGTCTGTGGGTGTCCGTCAGCACACACAGGACGTTCGTGGCTGTTCCTGTGTGTCCGTGTGTGTCCGTCAGCACACACAGGACGTCCCTGGCTGTCCATCAGTACACATATCAGCACGTGGGTCCTTGGACTCAGCACGCTGACCCTTCCCGTGGACTGTTCGGGTGATTTTGGCCCACGTGGGCTGTCTGTTCAGCACACACAGGACGTCGTGGGTGTCCGCCAGCACACAGGACGTCTGTGGCTGTCCGTCAGCACACACATGACGTCTGTGGCTGACCGTTTGTGTCCGCGTGTGTCCGTGTGTATCCGTGGCTGTCCATCAGTACACATATCAGCACGCTGGTCCTTGGACTCAGCACGCTGGCCCTTCCCGTGGACTGTTCGGGTGATTTTGGCCCACGTGGGCTGTCTGTTCAGTACACACAGGACGTCTGTGGGTGTCCGTCAGCACACACAGGACGTCTGTGTGTGTCCGTTAGCACACACAGGACGTCCATGGCTGTCCGTGTGTGTCCGTCAGCACACACATGACGTCTGTGACTGTCCATCAGTACACATATCAGCGCGCTGATCCTTGGACTCAGCACGCTGGACCTTCCCGTGGACTGTTGGGTGATTTTGGCCCACGTTGACTGTATGTTCGGTACACACAGTACGTCTGTGGGTGTTCGTCAGCACACACAGGACGTCTGTGGGTGTCCGTCAGCACACGCATGACGCCTGTGGCTGTCCGTATGTGTCTGTGTGTGTCCGTCAGCACACACAGGACGTTTGTGGCTGTCCATCAGTACACATATCAGCACGTTGGTCCTTGCACTCAGCACGCTGACCCTTCCCGTGGACTGTTCGGGTGATTTTGGCCCATGTGGGCTGTCTGTTAGGTACACACAGGACGTCCGTGGTTGTCCGCCAGCACACACAGGACGTCCGTGGCTGTCCGTCAGCACACAGAGGACGTCCGTGTGTGTCCAGCAGCAAACACAGGACGTCTGTGGCTGTCCGTGTGTGTCCGTGTGTGGACGTCTGTGGTTGTCCATCAGTACACATATCAGCACATTGGTCCTTGGACTCAGCACGCTGGCCCTTCCCGTGAACTATTCAGGTGATTTTGGCCCACGTGGGCAGTCTGTTCAGTACACACAGGACGTCTGTGGGTGTCCGTCAGCACACACAGGACGTCCGTGTGTGTCCGTCAGCACACCCAGGACGTCCGTGGCTGTCCGTGTGTGTCCGTGTGTGTCCGTCAGCACACACAGGACGTCCATGGCTGTCCATCAGTACACATATCAGCACGCTGGTCCTTGGACTCAGCACGCTGGCCCTTCCCGTGGACTGTTCGGGTGATTTTGGCCCACGTGGGCTGTCTGTTCAGTACACACAGGACGTCTATGGGTGTCCGCCAGCACACACAGGACGTCCGTGTGTGTCCGTCAGCACACACAGGACGTCTGTGGCTGTCCGTGTGTGTCCGTGTGTGTTCGTTAGCACACACATGACGTCTGTGGCTGTCCATCAGTACACATATCAGCACGCTGGTCCTTGGACTCAGCACGCCGGCCCTTCCCCTGGACTGTTCGGGTGATTTTGGCCCACGTTGACTGTCTGTTCGGTACACACAGTACGTCTGTGGGTCTTCGTCAGCACACACAGGACGTCTGTGGGTGTCCGTCAGCACACGCATGACGTCTGTGGCTGTCCGTATGTGTCTGTGTGTGTCCGTCAGCACAAACAGGACGTCTGTGGCTGTTTCATCAGTACACATATCAGCACGTTGGTCCTTGGACTCAGCACGCTGACCCTTCCCGTGGACTGTTCGGGTGATTTTGGCCCACGTGGGCTGTCTGTTAGGTACACACAGGACGTCCGTGGTTGTCCGCCAGCACACACAGGACGTCCGTGGCTGTCCATCAGTACACATAGCAGCACGTTGGTCCTTGGACTCACCACGCTGACCCTTCCCGTGGACTGTTCGGGTGATTTTGGCCCACGTGGGCTGTTTGTTCAGCACACACAGGACGTCCGTGGGTGTCCGCCAGCACACACAGGACGTCTGTGGCTGTCTGTCAGCACTCACAGGACGTCCGTGGCTGACCGTGTGTGTCCGCGTGTATCCGTGGCTGTCCATCAGTACACATATCAGCACGCTGGTCCTTGGACTCAGCACCCTGGCCCTTCCCGTGGACTGTTCGGGTGATTTCGGCCCACGTGGGCTGTCTGTTCAGTACACACAGGACGCCTGTGGGTGTCCGTCAGCACACACAGGACGTCTGTGTGTGTCCGTCAGCACACACAGGACGTCCGTGGCTGTCCGTGTGTGTCCGTCAGCACACACAGGACGTCTGTGACTGTCCATCAGTACACATATCTGCACGCTGGTCCTTGGACTCAGCACGCTGGCCCTTCCCGTGAACTATTCGGGTGATTTTGGCCCACGACTATCTGTTCAGTACACACAGGACGTCGGTGGGTGTCCGTCAGCACACACAGGACGTTCGTGGCTGTTCCTGTGTGTCCGTGTGTGTCCGTCAGCACACACAGGACGTCCGTGGCTGTCCATCAGTACACATATCAGCACGTTGGTCCTTGGACTCAGCACGCTGGCCCTTCCCGTGGACTGTTCGGGTGATTTTGGTCCACGTGGGCTGTCTGTTCAGTACACACAGGACGTCTTTGGGTGTCTGTCAGCACACACAGAACGTCTGTGGCTGTCCGTCAGCACACACAGGACGTCTGTGGGTGTCCGTCAGCACACACAGGACGTCTGTGGGTGTCCGTCAGCACACACAGGACGCCTGTGGGTGTCCGTCAGCACACAAAGGACGTCCGTGGCTGTACGTGTGTGTCCGTGTGTGTCCGTCAGCACACACAGGACGTCCGTGGCTGTCCATCAGTACACATATCAGCACGCTGGTCCTTGGACTTAGCATGCTGGCCCTTCCTGTGGACTGTTTGGGTTATTTTGGCCCACGTGGGCTGTCTGTTCAGTACACACAGGACGTCTGTGGGTTTCCGTCAGCACACACAGGACGTCTGTTTGTGTCCATCAGCACACACAGGACGTCTGTGGCTGTCCGTGTGTGTCCGTCAGCACACACAGGACGTCTGTGGCTGTCCATCAGTACACATATCAGCACGCTGGTCCTTAGACTCAGCACTCCGGCCCTTCCCGTGGACTGTTTGGGTGATTTTGGCCCACGTTGACTGTCTGTTCGGTACACACAGTACGTCTGTGGGTGTTCGTCAGCACACATAGGACGTCTGTGGGTGTCCGTCAGCACACGCATGATGTCTGTGGCTTTCCATATGTGTCTGTGTGTGTCCGTCAGCACACACAGGACGTCTGTGGCTGTCCATCAGTACACATATCAGCACGTTGGTCCTTGGACTCAGCACGCTGACCCTTCCCGTGGACTGTTCGGGTGATTTTGGCCCACGTGGGCTGTCTGTTAGGTACAACAGGACGTCTGTGGTTGTCCGCCAGCACACACAGGACGTCTGTGGCTGTCCGTCAGCACACACAGGACGTCCGTGTGTGTCCGCAGCACACACAAGACGTCTGTGGCTGTCCGTGTGTGGACGTCTGTGGCTGTCCATCAGTACACATATCAGCACATTGGTCCTTGGACTCAGCACGCTGGCCCTTCCCGTGAACTGTTCGGGTGATTTTGGCCCACGTGGGCTATCTGTTCAGTACACACAGGACGTCTGTGGGTGTCCGTCAGCACACACGGGACGTTCGTGGCTGTTCCTGTGTGTCCGTGTGTGTCCGTCAGCACACACAGGACGTCTGTGGCTGTCCATCAGTACACATATCAGCACGTTGGTCCTTGGACTCAGCACGCTGACCCTTCCCGTGGACTGTTCGGGTGATTTTGGCCCACGTGGGCTGTCTGTTCAGTACCCACAGGACGTCCGTGGGTGTCCGCCAGCACACACTGGACGTCTGTGGCTGTCCGTCAGCACACACAGGACGTCCGTGGCTGACCGTGTGTGTCCGTGTGTGTCCGTGTGTATCCGTGGCTGTCCATCAGTACACATATCAGAACGCTGGTCCTTGGACTCAGCACGCTGGGCCCTTCCCGTGTGGATGGACGTTCGGGGGATTTTGGCCCACGTGGGCTGTCTGTTCAGTAGACAAAGGTCGTCTGGGAGTGTCCGTCAGCACACACAGGGACGTCTGTGTGTGTCCGTCAGCACACACAGGACGTCCGTGGCTGTCCGTGTGTGTCCGTGTGTGTCCGTCAGCACACACAGGACGTCTGTTGTGAGTCCATAGTACACATATCAGCGTGCTGGTCCTTGGACTCAGCACGCTGGACCTTCCGTGACTGTTGGGTGATTTTGGCCCACGTTGACTGTCGTTCGGTCACACAGTAGTCTGTGGTGTTCGTCAGCAAACCAGACGTCTTGGGTCCGTCAGCACACGCATACGACTGTGGCTGTCCGTATGTGTCTGTGGTGTCCTCAGCACACAAGGACGTCTGTGCTGTCCATCAGACACATATCAGCACGTTGGTCCTTGCACTTAGCACGCTGACCCTTCCTGTGGACTGTTCGGGTGATTTTGGCCCACGTGGGCTGTCTGTTAGGTACACAGGACGTCTTGGTTGTCCGCCAGCACACACAGGACGTATGTGGCTGTCCGTCGGCACACACAGGACGTCCGTGTGTGTCCAGCAGCAACACAGGACGTCTGTGGCTGTCCGTGTGTGGACGTCTGTGGCTGTCCATCAGTACACATATCAGCACATTGGTCCTTGGACTCAGCACGCTGGCCCTTCCCGTGAACTATTTGGGTGATTTTGGCCCACGTGGGCTGTCTGTTCAGTACACACAGGACGTCTGTGGGTGTCCGTCAGCACACACAGGACGTCCGTGTGTGTCCGTCAGCACAACAAGGACGTCTGTGGCTGTCCGTGTGTGTCCATGTGTGTCCGTCAGCACACACAGGACGTCCGTGGCTGTCCATCAGTGCACCATCAGCACGCTGGTCCTTGGACTCAGCACGCTGGCCCTTCCCGTGGACTGTTCGGGTGATTTTGGCCCACGTGGGCTGTCTGTTCAGCACACACAGGACGACGTCTGTGGGTGTCCGTCAGCACACACAGGACGTCCGTGTGTGTCCGTCAGCACACACAGGACGTCTGTGGCGTCCGTGTGTGTCCGTGTGTGTCCGTCAGCACACACATGACGTCTGTGGCTGTCCATCAGTACACATATCAGCATGCTGGTCCTTGGACTCAGCACGCCGGCCCTTCCCGTGGACTGTTCGGGTGATTTTGGCCCACGTTGACTGTCTGTTCGGTACACACAGTACGTCTGTGGGTGTTCGTGTGTGTCCGTCAGCACACACAGGACGTCCGTGGCTGTCCATCAGTACACATATCAGCACGTTGGTCCTTGGACTCAGCACGCTGACCCTTCCCGTGGACTGTTCGGGTGATTTTGGCCCACGTGGGCTGTCTGTTAGGTACACACAGGACGGCCGTGGTTGTCCGCCAGCACACACAGGATGTCCGTGGCTGTCCGTCAGCACACACAGGACGTCCGTGTGTGTCCGGCAGCACACACAAGACGTCCGTGGCTGTCCGTGTGTGTCCGTGTGTGGACGTCTGTGGCTGTCCATCAGTACACATATCAGCACATTGGTCCTTGGACTCAGCACGCTGGCCCTTCCCGTGAACTATTCGGGTGATTTTGGCCCACGTGGGCTATCTGTTCAGTACACACAGGACGTCTGTGGGTGTCCGTCAGCACACACAGGACGTTCGTGGCTGTTCCTGTGTGTCCGTGTGTGTCCGTCAGCACACACAGGACGTCCGTGGCTGTCCATCAGTACACATATCAGCACGTTGGTCCTTGGACTCAGCACGCTGACCCTTCCCGTGGACTGTTCAGGTGATTTTGGCCCACGTGGGCTGTCTGTTCAGCACACACCGGACGTCCGTGGGTGTCCGCCAGAACACACAGGACGACTGTGGCTGTCCGTCAGCACACACAGGACGTCCGTGGCTGACCGTGTGTGTCCGTGTGTGTCCGTGTGTATCCGTGGCTGTCCATCAGTACACATATCAGCACGCTGGTCCTTGGACTCAGCACGCTGGCCCTTCCCGTGGACTGTTCGGGTTATTTTGGCCCACGTGGGCTGTCTGTTCAGTACACACAGGACGTCTGTGGGTGTCCGTCAGCACACACAGGACGTCCGTGTGTGTCCGTCAGCACACACAGGACGTCTGTGGCTGTCCGTGTGTGTCCGTGTGTGTCCGTCAGCACACACAGGACGTCTGTGGCTGTCCATCAGTACACATATCAGCACGCTGGTCCTTGGACTCAGCACGCCGGCCCTTCCCGTGGACTGTTCGGGTGATTTTGGCCCACGTTGACTGTCTGTTCGGAACACACAGTACGTCTGTGGGTGTTCGTCAGCACACACAGGACGTCTGTGGGTGTCCGTCAGCACACGCATGACATCTGTGGCTGTCCGTATTTGTCTGTGTGTGTCCGTCAGCACACACAGGACGTCTGTGGCTGTCCATCAGTACACATATCAGCACGTTGGTCCTTGGACTCAGCACGCTGACCCTTCCCGTGGACTGTTCGGGTGATTTTGGCCCACGTGGGCTGTCTGTTAGGTACACACAGGACGTCCGTGGTTGTCCGCCAGCACACACAGGACGTCCGTGGCTGTCCGTCAGCACACACAGGACGTCTGTGTGTGTCCGGCAGCACACACAAGACGTCTGTGGCTGTCCGTGTGTGTCCGTGTGTGGACGTCTGTGGCTGTCCATCAGTACACATATCAGCACATTGGTCCTTGGACTCAGTGATACAGGCCAAGAATCAGACTGCACGGACGGACGGTCTGAGGTTCGAGAACTCGGACCGGACAGGACGGACGGACGGCTATGGGACGGCTAGACAGACGCGATGGAGTGGGAGATGGCCGATCTGGTTCCTGAAACAAAATGATGCTATTTTTATGAGTTTTTATGAATCAAAATAATGATCAGAAAGTGAACAGTATGATTAATGAAGAACAGAAGCAAATATGACTTTTTATGGATTTTTATAATGAATGGAAAAATCTAGAACTATATGATGCAAGATAAAACAAAATAAAAGAAGGATAGAAGTATGGGGGATGGATCCTTGTTGCTGGATGTGTATCTCTCTCAACAAGAACAGTGGATGGAGGTGGATAGCTATGGGATTTGGCTTGCTGGATGTGTATCACTCTCAAGGCAAATCGATGGATGGAATGGAGGTGAAGAATCGCCACAAGCTTGGTGGTTTGAAGCTTGATAAGATTCGGCTGCTCTCTCTTGTTTCTCACAGAAAAAGACTTAGGGTTTTAGGTTTGCAAAGGCAAAATTATTTCATAAAGACTTAGGCAAAAATCGCCAACTTCATGGAGTTATATAGGGTTTATCCCTTATGAGACTCAAAGATAAAAGGCCTTAAACAAGCTGGCCGAAAATGAGGCTGAAACATTAGCCCAAAGTCTTAACCAAATAAATTAAAATAAACCAGACATCTGGTTGTCGGTTTGAGAAGGCCTAGACCAAGGCTAATAGCATGCTTGCATGTTGCCTCATTAAAACCTTACCAAGAAAACCCAATGGGACAAAACCTGGTGAGGAAAAAGAGTACAACACATGCTACTCCCCTTGGTGGTTGGCTAGATCTCAGAACCGGGAAGAGTTGGAGTGGATGAAATGGAAACTGAGTCTGGACCAAGCTCGGATGTGGAAATGAGAAGTCCGGCTTGGTTGAGTCTGAACTGGATCGGGTCGGCCGCGTCCTGAACCTCCTTTGGGCCGGCTTGATCTTGAATCTTCAACTGGACCATCTTCTCAATCAGCAGCTGGTCCTGGTCAGTCTGTCCATCTTGATCAAGGATATGCTGGACAGCTTTGGTGAAACCTTCTCGCAAGGCCCTGGTTCCACTCCGGGTAGTCGGACCGCGCCTAACTATGGGAACCTCTACTTGGATGGCCTCATCATTCCCTCCCTCTTGAAGAGGTTCTGGCCTCAGAACACCATCATCTGCAAAGTCATCACTATCTGCATGGAAAGGAGACAAATCCGAGACATTGAAAGTATGTGAAATTTTAAATTCAGCTGGGAGGTCAAGGATATAGGCATTGTCGTTGATCTTCTTTAGGATGCGGAATGGTCCTGTCCCACGAGGAGAGAGCTTGGACTTCCGGGCTTCTGGAAACCTCTCGGGCCGCATGTGTAACCACACCAAGTCCCCGGGTTCGAACAGTACCTCCTTCCTCTTCTGGTCATACTTGGCCTTGACCTTAGCCGCCTTGGCTTCTATCCTCTCCTTGACCTTCAGGTGCATATTCTTAACAAACTCTGCCTTGGCGACTCCATCACGACTGCGGTACATGGAGCTGGGCAGTTCGGTGAAGTCTAAAGGAGTCTCTGGCTGAAACCCATAAACAATCTCAAAAGGTGACAGGTTAGTAGTAGAGTGCCTAGCATGGTTATAAGCAAACTCAACAAAAGGCAAACAAGACAACCAATTTCTTAAATTCTTACCGACCGTAGCTCTCAACAGTTGAGAAAGCGTACGGTTTACTACCTCAGTCTGGCCGTCGGTCTGGGGATGGCAAGTGGTCGAGAATAGTAGCTTGGTTCCGAACTTGCCCCATAGTGTCCTCCAGAAATGGCTGAGGAACTTGGCATCACGGTCAGACACAATGGTTCGAGGAACACCATGTAGTCGGACCACTTCTTTGAAGAATAGGTCGGCGGTCTGAGTGGCATCATTAGTGGTGTTACAGGCTATGAAATGGGCCATCTTGGAGAACCTGTCTACCACTACAAAAATGGAATCCTTGTGGTTTATCTTGGGTAAACCCAGCACAAAGTCCATAGAAATGTCTACCCAAGGGTGGTTAGGAATCGATAATGGCATTTGTAAACCGTAAGGATGTGACCTGGACTTGGTTTTAAGGCAAGTAGTGCACTTGGCGCATATGCTCTCCACATCCCTCTTCATGTTTGGCCAAAAGAAATGTTCAGTTAGGACACTCAAGGTCTTGTCCCGACCAAAGTGTCCCATGAGGCCGCCACCATGGGCCTCCCGAACCAGCAGTTCCCTCATGGCTCCTTTGGGAATGCACAGCCTCTTTCCCTTGAACAGGAACCCCTCATGCTGGTAGTATGGCCCAAAAGCCCCCTTCTCAGTGTTCCTGAAAACTTCATTAAAATCAAGATCAGTGGCATAAGATTCTTTAATATGTTCGAAACCCATGATCTTGGCCTCCATGGTCACAATGAGAGTGTGTCTCCGGGACAGTGCATCGGCCACCACATTGTCCTTGCCCTTCTTGTACTTGATCACATAGGGAAAGGTCTCCACGAACTCGAGCCATCTGGCGTGCCTCTTCTTGAGTGTGGTCTGTCCCCTCAAGTGCTTAAGTGTCTCATGATCTGTATGAATAACAAATTCCTTAGACAAAAGGTAATGCTGCCAAGTTTCAAGGGACCTTACTAGAGCGTATAGCTCTTTGTCATAGGTTGGGTAGTTGAGGGCAGCTCCACTCAGTTTCTCACTAAAGAATGCCACTGGTCGGCCCCCTTGAGTGAGGACAGCTCCAATGCCTGTACCTGATGCATCACACTCAATCTCAAAGGTTTTATTAAAATCAGGGAGTGTAAGAACGGGTGCATGAGTTAAACTATATTTAAGCTTGTTGAAAGACTCCTCTTGGGCAGGGCCCCAAACAAAGGATACATTCTTCTTGATCACTGAGGTCATGGGTGCAGCAATGGTGCTGAAGTCCTTGACAAACCGCCTATAGAAGCTGGCTAGGCCATGGAAACTTCGGACTTGCCCAATAGTGGTCGGTGTGGGCCAGTCTTGGATGGCCTTGATCTTCTCCTCATCGACCTTCAAACCCTGTGAGCTCACAACAAAGCCTAAAAATATTAACTGGTCAGTGCAAAATACACACTTCTTGAGATTGGCAAAGAGTCCTTCCTGCCTGAGAGCCTTCAAAACCTGTTCTACATGACTAATGTGATCGGATAAGCACTGACTATAAATCAATATGTCATCAAAATAGACAACCACAAATTTACCAATGTAAGGCCTTAGAACCTCGTTCATAAGCCTCATGAAGGTACTAGGGGCGTTGGTAAGACCAAAGGGCATCACCAGCCACTCATACAAGCCTTGCTTGGTCTTGAAAGCAGTCTTCCACTCGTCTCCCTCCTTCATCCGAACTTGGTGATAGCCACTCCTAAGATCAATCTTGGAAAACACAGTGGAACCACTCAGTTCATCTAACATATCATCAAGTCTAGGAATGGGGTACCGATATTTTATGGTGATGTTGTTGATGGCTCGGCAATCAACACACATACGCCATGTTCCATCCTTCTTAGGCACCAATAGGACGGGTACTGCACATGGGCTGAGACTCTCTCGAATGTATCCCTTGTCCATGAGGTCTTGGACCTGTCTCTCCAGCTCCTTAGCCTCCTCCGGATTGACTCGGTATGCGGCTCGGTTTGGAAGTGGGGCGCCTGGCACAAAGTCTATCTGATGTTCGATGCCTCGGAGGGGTGGTAAGCCGGCTGGTATCTCTTCAGGGAACACGTCCTTGTACTGGTCCATTAGTCCTTGCATCTCAGCTGGACAATCTGGTGCCTCAAAACCTGCAAAACAACCTTCCTTGAAAACCATTAGTAGCACCTGTGTGTCTTGCTGCAATGATTTAATCAATTTACTAGAAGAGATGTAAAGGTTAGTTTTACTAAACAATCCAGACTGATCCATGGCCCTCTGCATCTCGTACACCTCTTGTGGACTGAGAGGAGCCAGGCTGTGCTTCTTGTTGTTGTGGGTAAAGCTGTAGATGTTAGTCCTCCCATGGTGAATAGTCTCCTTGTCAAACTGCCAAGGCCTCCCTAACAGTAGATGACCGGCTTGCATAGGAACCACATCACACTTCACCTGGTCCTGGTACTTACCAATACAAAAGGAAACAACAACTTGCTCCGAGATTTTAAGCTCCGTCTCATCATTGAGCCACTTGAGCTTGTATGGCCTGGGGTGTGGCAACTTTGCTAGTCCTAACTTCTCAACAAGGTACCTGCTGGCCACGTTAGTGCAAGAGCCACCATCAATAATTAGACTACATACCTTGCCTTCCACGCTACATCTAGTATGGAAGATGTTCTCTCGTTGGACGGTTTCTGGATCAAAGAGAGCACTGAGAGCTCGTCTGACCACCAGTAGCTCACCAGTTTCAGCATAGTCCACTATCTCGTCTCCTGAGTCAGCCATCTCTACATCGGCCTCGTCTTGGGACTCATACTCGCCGTCTGCCTTAAGGATCATGACACGCTTGTTCGGACAGTCCCTGGCGTAGTGCCCCTTCCCCTGACATTTGAAACAAGTAATATCACGAGTTCTTTGAGCTTGTGTTTGTCCCTTACCTGGTTCGGATGAACCTGGTTTGGACTGGTCGGTTTGGCTCTTCTTGAACCGGTTTTCCACTTCAATGGATTTGTTCTTCTCAGCCCCCTTGGATCCGGATGAAGCCCATGGCGTCTTGTTCCTGGCACTAGAGGCGTTCTTCCTTTTAATGTGCTGCTCGGCCTGTATGGCATAGTGGAGGAGATCATTGAAGTTGACGTAGGTCTGCCTCTCCACCTTGCGAGCGATGCGGTCTTGAAGGCCTTCCAAGAACTGAGCCATCATAACCTCTTCGGTCTCGCGCGTCCTGAGCTTGTTCTTGAGAGCCTCAAACTCCTCAAAGTACTCCTCTACGGACCTAGTACCCTGAGACAACTTGCGAAAACGTTTTAGTAAGTCCCGCTGATAGTATGAGGGAATATACCTTGCACGGAGCTTAGCTCGCATCTCATCCCAAGTCTCGATCCTATAGACTCTGCCAACCTCGGCTACTTCCCTGTCCCACCAGGTTAGGGCATTGTCCGTCAGTTGGGCTGCGGCTAAGCGATCTTCTTGGCCTCGGTATAGCGGTAGTACTCAAAGATGTACTCCATGCGCCTCTCCCATTCGATGTAGGCATCCGGGTCAACCTTTCCAGCAAAGGTTGGAGGAGTAAGTTTGAGATCCTTGCCTCCCTGCCAAGCTACTTCATCGTCTCTGAATCTCCTTCGGACCGGGCTTGCATCGCCTTGGACCCGATACTCCCGTCGGTTCCCACGTCCGGCTCGTTCACGCCGCGGCTCTTCTGGTTCGGTACGGTCAGTGTCCGAGTTGTCCTCACTGGATTGGGACTGTTGTTCTTCCGGAATGGGTTGGTTTCTCCTCCTTGGCCGTGGAACATTAGCTCTATCCCTTCCTGCTATCTGAGCCAGCTGCTCAGTCACAGTAGCCAGGGCGGCTTGGAGTTCAGCATGGTTAGCCATCAGCTGAGCATTGATCTCGGCTTGTGTTGGTGCACCATTTAGGTCTCCCATGGTTTTGTCCTGCGACAAGAGAGAAAGAAAAGGGTGATTTGCAAAGAATATGTAGAAGAAGAATAAGGATATTTAACTATGATATGCAATGAATGTAAGTTTTCCTTCTTTTTTTTGTTAAAAATCGAAAAGTAAAAATAGGAAAATGCAATCTTTCTTTTTTTTTTTTTTAAATATGGAAAAACTTGAAGTGCAAGCCAAGAAAATTAAATGCAATTAAATGGGAAATCCGATCAAAAAGGAAAGTGAAAATCGATGGATGCTAAAAACATAATACTAGAATGAAAGATGCACAAAAATGGATCAAAAGGTATGCAGGAAAGAAAACAAGTTGAAGAACCAAACAAATAACAAAAGTAGCAAGGATAGGATACAACCGAAGGTGTAGGAGCTTTGAGCTCTGATACCAAAATGATACAGGCCAAGAATCAGACTGCACGGACGGACGGTCTGAGGTTCGAGAACTCGGACCGGACAGGACGGACGGACGGCTATGGGACGGCTAGACGGACGCGATGGAGTGGGAGATGGCCGATCTGGTTCCTGAAACAAAAGGATGCTATTTTTATGAGTTTTTATGAATCAAAATAATGATCAGAAAGTAAACAATATGATTAATGAAGAAGGATAGAAGTATGGGGGATGGATCCTTGTTGCTGGATGTGTATCTCTCTCAACAAGAACAGTGGATGGAGGTGGATAGCTATGGGACTTGGCTTGCTGGATGTGTATCACTCTCAAGGCAAATCGATGGATGGAATGGAGGTGAAGAATCGCCACAAGCTTGGTGGTTTGAAGCTTGATAAGATTCGGCTGCTCTCTCTTGTTTCTCACAGAAAAAGACTTAGGGTTTTAGGTTTGCAAAGGCAAAAATTATTTCATAAAGACCAAGTCCTCACGGGACAGTACTGCGGGCACGTTGGCCGTTCCCTCGGCCCTTTGCTCACGCTGGTCACAATCACGGTTAGCGTTCGAGGATTCCACTTCCTCGTCGCTCTCCTGATGTTGCTGACCTTCTTGTTGCGTTCCCGTAAGATTGGCCTGG
The DNA here is from genome assembly GCF_020379485.1 of Brassica napus. NCBI lineage: Eukaryota > Viridiplantae > Streptophyta > Magnoliopsida > Brassicales > Brassicaceae > Brassica > Brassica napus. The sequence goes on along the minus strand of NW_026014291.1, from coordinate 40,027 downwards.
TCAGTCGGTAACACATCACCGGTGTTA
>NW_026014291.1:0-35000 GCF_020379485.1 Brassica napus | reverse complement strand
ACGATCAGCGAAAGAATAAAGTCTAAAGAAGACGATATTCAAAAGAAAGACACAGACTTGTTGGATACTAGGACTGCAACCTGGAGAGTTTGGTCAGTGAAACAAAGAATGTCTTTGGATGGATTTACAAGTATCACTTGAATGGATGCTTGATGTACTCTTGACTGTTGTCAAAGTAGACAAGTAAGGGTGCCATCAGCGAAACCAGAAAGGACCACTTGATAGGATTCTTGTGGTTAAATACTTATCAAGTGGGGGAGACCTGTACAACGATGGTCAAAGGAATTTGATCATCGAAGTGGTCAATTGGTGGATCTGAATCAAGGTTGTTCTATTCCCTGATCAAGACTAGAATAAGTCGGTTGGGATATTTTGTTTTGGGACAAGATATAATCACCACCGGATTCGAGGACGAATCCATTTCAAGTGGGGGAGACTTGTAACATCCGCAATCCTGGATAAGGACCGTCGGGACGGCCATGGTTCGAGGAAACGAACCCGCCGGTCTTAGGACCTTAAGGCAAGCGTTCCATGGCCAAGATAGAAGGTTAAGGACGTCAGGATGCTGAGACTTAACCTTATATGAGAAAGAAGTCAGCTAGAACAAGCTGTATAGAAGCTGGGCAGTGCTTACGGGAAGTTCGATCAGCTAGACGTAGCTCGGTCAAGATCAGCCTAGCTCGTTCCAAGTTAAGTCAGCTCAACCAGCTGGACTACTAGCTCACTCAGCTGAGGCAGCTGGGAGTCAGCTCATCTAAGCTCGACGGACTGGTCGGGTTTCGGGCCGATGGTCAGGGTTCGGGTCAGTGGCGGGCCATGAGGTCTGGCCATGTGGTCCATGAGTCGTTGGGCCGGCCGTGGGCTTGAGTATCAAGTCTGGGCTTGGGTTGGACGTGCCTATAAGGTCTGGAACCTTCCATTTCCGAACAGGTACGATCTGAACCGTTGATTGTAATCGATGGCCAAGATCTGTCCCAAAAGGATGCTTCGAAGGGATGTGTCCCTTCGCACATGACCTTTGGTTGCCTATATATAGGATGCACGACCAGAGATAAATGTATTCAGTATTATTCAGTCTCATTCTGTCTGAGACAAAGGACACACGTCCTAAACAAAGGGGTCCCCCAATGAGAACCGAGGATCCAAGCCGGAAAAGGTTCGGTTGTGGTGGTTTAGTATCTCCGGCAAGGAGAACGGTTTAGGAGAGAGGAGGCCGTGGGGTTATGGATACCCAAGGCATAGAGAGAGGTCTGGAGAAGGACTCCAACCCCGTGGTTCAGTCAGATAGGGTCAGTGGGGTAACCACCGACTCATCGGCTAAGACCATCGGACAGTCTGAACCGGTCTAGCCATGGGCGTTTGGATCGTGTCCTATTCCTCTTATTCTTTTCATCTATTTCTTCTTCTACTCCTCCTGTACATTGGCGTGGTCTTGTTGATGTGTTGGGATTGGTTATAACCGTGGTTCTGGTTGAGTAATGCGGTCGCGGTCCATAACCGATGAGTTAGGCGCGCGCATGGTCTAAACCGGCCTCAGGTGATCCGATTTGATAGGGGCGGTTCTGTTCTGTGGTATGGATCCAGGCTTTGGGTCGGATCAGGTTAGAAGGTCTGTGAGCCTTTGGGCCGGACTTATAACAGGCCGATCGCACCTAGACCTTAACCAGACGGTTAGACGGGACTATGGACGATCCAGCTATGGTTGGATGGTTCTTGCCGCAATGGCTAAGTAGGACATCTTACAATCAACTTTGGGTTGGTGAGTAGGATAGGCGCCATATGCCTTATGTAGGGCGTACACCCCCATGATGGCATTGGAAGGCCGGTTATATCAGTACATGCTAAGTGGACGATGGCTTATCAAGTCTAGTGGTCGGAGCATGTTTCATGACGATGGTTCGATGGCCGAACACTAGTATGGATAGTCACGTTGCTGGAGTAAGAGTATTGATGTGATGCTTCTAGATATCAACCTTGGTGTTGATAGCTTCGAGATTGGCTTAGAGTCATGACGAAGTGTGTGGCTAGTATTATGTGTCGTAGACCATAGATACTGAGCCTAAGTGTGATTGTTCAAGGAAGGCCATGTACGATCTGATATCATGGTTGAGTATGGACGACCCGACCTCTGGATGATGGTCTAAGATGTCAGTACTAACCCGATTAATGAATGCATCAGTTGGTATGAACAAGTCATATCTGTTGTCTGGGTTAGGCCAGATGATGACTCATCAATTCCAAGTCATGTGAAGATGGTTGGTTGATTGACTTAGGATCTAATGAGCTTTGTCAGTCCAGAAGATGGATTGGGTACTATTGCCTATAAGGCAAAAGGATTTCGGATTGTGCTTGAGTCGAGATAGGCCAAATACATATCCTTATCCTTTCGAAGACTTCTCAAAGGTTACTTATGTCTGTGGGGATGGTTGGTTGAATGACTAAGTACCTAGGGGAGGTGTTTGATGCAGGAGTCAATAAAAGGACCTTAAGTAAGATCATTGAGTGATCGTGGTCCAGCTGTCAAGCAAGAGCAATATGAGTCAAGGGAGGACCGATGAGCTAATTAGCTCCATTGATGTGGCAAAGGTATGATCTAGCATTTACTTATGTAGATCTAGATAGAGTGGTTTAGGGGAATGGAACCTTAGAATCGTATGGCTTGGTTTGGGTTTATAATTGACCTTTAAGCTAATTGGTAGTTGAGTAAACTGGCCAAGGCTAAGGTGATTCAACCAGACAAGTGTTAGATTGGTTTTAGACCAATGGTTAACTAGAGAATAATCCGCTGCGTATCTGTTGAAAGGATCTATGCTATTAATGACTAGGGAAGTCTTTAGCTAAGGTTTAAGTTAGCCCTCGCCTTTAGGTGATATTATAAATAAAGGGCAAAAATTAAGAGGTTCGGCTAGGAAGTGGACCGAGCGACGTAAGGCTTCGACCTCGGCCTAGTCGGCTGGATCGGGGTGTTACACAGCATACTGAGTCCAAGGACCAGCGTGCTGGTATGTGTACTGATGGACAGCCACGGACATCCTGTGTGTGCTGACGGACACACACACGGACAGCCACAGACGTCCTGTGTGTGCTGACGGACAGCCACAGACAGCCACGGACGTCCTGTGTGTGATTGCGAACACCCACGGACGTTCTGTGTGTACTGAACAGACAGCCCACGTGGGCCCAAATCACCCAAACAGTCCACGGGACGGCCAGCGTGCTGAGTCCAAGGACCAACCTGCTGATATGTGTACTGATGGACAGCCACAGACGTCCTGTGTGTGCTGACGGACACACACGGACAGCCACGGACGTCCTGTGTGTGCTGACAGAAACACACGGATGTCCTGTGTGTGCTGACGGACACCCACGGACGTCCTGTGTGTGCTGACGGACACACACGGACGTCCTGTGTGTGCTGACGGACACACACGGACACACACGGACAGCCGCGGACGTCCTGTGTGTGCTGACGGACAGCCACGGACAGCCACGGACGTCCTGTGTGTGCTGGTGGACACCCACGGACGTCCTGTGTGTACTGAACAGACAGCCCACGTGGGCAAAAATCACCCAAAAAGTCCACGGGAAGGGCCAGCGTGCTGAGTCCAAGGACCAACGTGCTGATATGTGTACTGATGGACAGCCACGGACGTCCTGTGTGTGCTGACGGACACACACGGACACACACGGACACACACAGACAGCCACGGACGTCCTGTGTGTTCTGGCGGACACCCACGGGCGTCCTGTGTGTACTGAACATACTGCCCATGTGGGCCAAAAAATCACCCCAACAGTACACGGGAAGGGTCAGCGTGCTGAGTCCAAGGACCAACATGCTGATATGTGTCCTGATGGACAGCCACGGACGTCCTGTGTGTGCTGACGGACACACACGGACAGCCACGGACGTCCTGTGTGTGCTGACGGACACACACGGAGGTCCTGTGTGTGCTGAGGAACACCCACGGATGTCCTGTGTGTGCTGACGGACACACACGGACAGCCACAGACGTCCTGTGTGTACTGAACAGACAGCCCACGTGGGCCAAAAATCACCCAAGCAGTCCACGGGAAGGGCCAGCGTGCTGAGTCCAAGGACCAAAGTGCTGATATGTGTACTGATGGACAGCCACAGACGTCCTGTGTGTGCTGATGGACACAGACGGACACACACAGACACACACGGACAGCCACGGACGTCCTGTGTGTGCTGGCGGACACCCACGAATGTCCTGTGTGTACTAAACAGACAGCCCACGTGGGCCAAAATCACCCGAACAGTCCACGGGAAGAGTCAGCGTGCTGAGTACAAGGACCTTTTCGGAAAGCCCTAGAAACCATCAAGGGCGGTTAAAGGACGTCGCGATTTTTCGGCCCCAAATTCAGCCGTTTTGACCCTCAAACGGGCTGCTGAAATTTACGGAGCGTAAAATAGTCAAGATGCATTTTTCGAGTGTTTGGTGCTGTTATTGTTGTGTTCTACATCAATCTCGAGCACTTTGGTTCGAGAAAAAAATGCTAGCAAATCTTGTGGGTCCCACGCCATCCACTCGAATTGTCGAAACGAAAGGACAAATGGAATCGCGAGTCATGTACTGACGGGTGCGATCATACCAGCACTAATGCACCGGATTCCATCAGAACTCCGCAGTTAAGCGTGCTTGGGCGAGAGTAGTACTAGGATGGGTGACCTCCCGGGAAGTCCTCGTGTTGCACCCCTTTTCTATTTTGTTTTTCGATCTAAAACGATTCTAGCTTTGGAAAACCCATAACTTTTGAACCGTGAGGATCTACGCCGCCCACAACACCTTTTCGAAAAGCCCTAGAAACCATCAAGGGCGGTTAAAGGACGTCGCGATTTTTCGGCCCCAAATTCAGCCGTTTTGACCCTCAAAGGGGCTGCTGAAATTTACGGAGCGTAAAATAGTCAAGATGTGTTTTTCGAGTGTTTGGTGTTGTTGTTGTTGTGTTCTACATCAATCTCGAGCACTTTGGTTCGAGAAAAAAAATGCCAGCAAATCTTGTGGGTCCCACGCCATCCACTCGAATTGTCGAAACGAAAGGACAAATGGAATCGCGAGTCATGTACTGACGGGTGCGATCATACCAGCACTAATGCACCGGATCCCATCAGAACTCCGCAGCTAAGCGTGCTTGGGCGAGAGTAGTACTAGGATGGGTGACCTCCCGGGAAGTCCTCGTGTTGCACCCCTTTTCTATTTTGTTTTTCGATCTAAAACGATTCTAGCTTTGGAAAACCCATAACTTTTGAACCGTGAGGATCTACGCCGCCCACAGCACCTTTTTGGAAAGCCCTAGAAACCATCAAGGGCGGTTAAAGGACGTCGCGATTTTTCGGCCCCAAATTCAGCCGTTTTGACCCTCAAACGGGCTGCTGAAATTTACGGAGCGTAAAATAGTCAAGATGCGTTTTTCGAGATTTGGTGTTGTTATTGTTGTGTTCTACATCAATCTCGAGCACTTTGGTTCGAGAAAAAAAATGCTAGCAAATCTTGTGGGTCCCACGCCATCCACTCGAATTGTCGAAACGAAAGGACAAATGGAATCGCGAGTCATGTACTGACGGGTGCGATCATACCAGCACTAATGCACTGGATTCCATCAGAACTCCGCAGTTAAGCGTGCTTGGGCGAGAGTAGTACTAGGATGGGTGACCTCCCGGGAAGTCCTCGTGTTGCACCCCTTTTCTATTTTGTTTTTCGATCTAAAACGATTCTAGCTTTGGAAAACCCATAACTTTTGAACCGTGAGGATCTACGCCGCCCACAGCACCATTTTGGAAAGCCCTAAAAACCATCAAGGGCGGTTAAAGGACGTCGCGATTTTTCGGCCCCAAATTCAGCCGTTTTGACCCTCAAACGGGCTGCTGAAATTTACGGAGCGTAAAATAGTCAAGATGTGTTTTTCGAGTGTTTGGTGTTGTTGTTGTTGTGTTCTACATCAATCTCGAGCACTTTGGTTCGAGAAAAAAAATGCCAGCAAATCTTGTGGGTCCCACGCCATCCACTCGAATTGTCGAAACGAAAGGACAAATGGAATCGCGAGTCATGTACTGACGGGTGCGATCATACCAGCACTAATGCACCGGATCCCATCAGAACTCCGCAGCTAAGCGTGCTTGGGCGAGAGTAGTACTAGGATGGGTGACCTCCCGGGAAGTCCTCGTGTTGCACCCCTTTTCTATTTTGTTTTTCGATCTAAAACGATTCTAGCTTTGGAAAACCCATAACTTTTGAACCGTGAGGATCTACGCCGCCCACAGCACCTTTTTGGAAAGCCCTAGAAACCATCAAGGGCGGTTAAAGGACGTCGCGATTTTTCGGCCCCAAATTCAGCCGTTTTGACCCTCAAACGGGCTGCTGAAATTTACGGAGCGTAAAATAGTCAAGATGCGTTTTTCGAGTGTTTGGTGTTGTTATTGTTGTGTTCTACATCAATCTCGAGCACTTTGGTTCGAGAAAAAAATGCTAGCAAATCTTGTGGGTCCCACGCCATCCACTCGAATTGTCGAAACGAAAGGACAAATGGAATCGCGAGTCATGTACTGACGGGTGCGATCATACCAGCACTAATGCACCGGATTCCATCAGAACTCCGCAGTTAAGCGTGCTTGGGCGAGAGTAGTACTAGGATGGGTGACCTCCCGGGAAGTCCTCGTGTTGCACCCCTTTTCTATTTTGTTTTTCGATCTAAAACGATTCTAGCTTTGGAAAACCCATAACTTTTGAACCGTGAGGATCTACGCCGCCCACAGCACCTTTTCGAAAGCCCTAGAAACCATCAAGGGCGGTTAAAGGACGTCGCGATTTTTCGGCCCCAAATTCAGCCGTTTTGACCCTCAAACGGGCTGCTGAAATTTACGGAGCGTAAAATAGTCAAGATGTGTTTTTCGAGTGTTTGGTGTTGTTGTTGTTGTGTTCTACATCAATCTCGAGCACTTTGGTTCGAGAAAAAAAATGCCAGCAAATCTTGTGGGTCCCACGCCATCCACTCGAATTGTCGAAACGAAAGGACAAATGGAATCGCGAGTCATGTACTGACGGGTGCGATCATACCAGCACTAATGCACCGGATCCCATCAGAACTCCGCAGCTAAGCGTGCTTGGGCGAGAGTAGTACTAGGATGGGTGACCTCCCGGGAAGTCCTCGTGTTGCACCCCTTTTCTATTTTGTTTTTCGATCTAAAACGATTCTAGCTTTGGAAAACCCATAACTTTTGAACCGTGAGGATCTACGCCGCCCACAGCACCTTTTCGAAAGCCCTAGAAACCATCAAGGGCGGTTAAAGGACGTCGCGATTTTTCGGCCCCAAATTCAGCCGTTTTGACCCTCAAACGGGCTGCTGAAATTTACGGAGCGTAAAATAGTCAAGATGTGTTTTTCGAGTGTTTGGTGTTGTTGTTGTTGTGTTCTACATCAATCTCGAGCACTTTGGTTCGAGAAAAAAAATGCCAGCAAATCTTGTGGGTCCCACGCCATCCACTCGAATTGTCGAAACGAAAGGACAAATGGAATCGCGAGTCATGTACTGACGGGTGCGATCATACCAGCACTAATGCACCGGATCCCATCAGAACTCCGCAGCTAAGCGTGCTTGGGCGAGAGTAGTACTAGGATGGGTGACCTCCCGGGAAGTCCTCGTGTTGCACCCCTTTTCTATTTTGTTTTTCGATCTAAAACGATTCTAGCTTTGGAAAACCCATAACTTTTGAACCGTGAGGATCTACGCCGCCCACAGCACCTTTTTGGAAAGCCCTAGAAACCATCAAGGGCGGTTAAAGGACGTCGCGATTTTTCGGCCCCAAATTCAGCCGTTTTGACCCTCAAACGGGCTGCTGAAATTTACGGAGCGTAAAATAGTCAAGATGTGTTTTTCGAGTGTTTGGTGTTGTTGTTGTTGTGTTCTACATCAATCTCGAGCACTTTGGTTCGAGAAAAAAAATGCCAGCAAATCTTGTGGGTCCCACGCCATCCACTCGAATTGTCGAAACGAAAGGACAAATGGAATCGCGAGTCATGTACTGACGGGTGCGATCATACCAGCACTAATGCACCGGATCCCATCAGAACTCCGCAGCTAAGCGTGCTTGGGCGAGAGTAGTACTAGGATGGGTGACCTCCCGGGAAGTCCTCGTGTTGCACCCCTTTTCTATTTTGTTTTTCGATCTAAAACGATTCTAGCTTTGGAAAACCCATAACTTTTGAACCGTGAGGATCTACGCCGCCCACAGCACCTTTTTGGAAAGCCCTAGAAACCATCAAGGGCGGTTAAAGGACGTCGCGATTTTTCGGCCCCAAATTCAGCCGTTTTGACCCTCAAACGGGCTGCTGAAATTTACGGAGCGTAAAATAGTCAAGATGCGTTTTTCGAGTGTTTGGTGTTGTTATTGTTGTGTTCTACATCAATCTCGAGCACTTTGGTTCGAGAAAAAAATGCTAGCAAATCTTGTGGGTCCCACGCCATCCACTCGAATTGTCGAAACGAAAGGACAAATGGAATCGCGAGTCATGTACTGACGGGTGCGATCATACCAGCACTAATGCACCGGATTCCATCAGAACTCCGCAGTTAAGCGTGCTTGGGCGAGAGTAGTACTAGGATGGGTGACCTCCCGGGAAGTCCTCGTGTTGCACCCCTTTTCTATTTTGTTTTTCGATCTAAAACGATTCTAGCTTTGGAAAACCCATAACTTTTGAACCGTGAGGATCTACGCCGCCCACAGCACCTTTTCGGAAAGCCCTAAAACCATCAAGGGCGGTTAAAGGACGTCGCGATTTTTCGGCCCCAAATTCAGCCGTTTTGACCCTCAAACGGGCTGCTGAAATTTACGGAGCGTAAAATAGTCAAGATGTGTTTTTCGAGTGTTTGGTGTTGTTGTTGTTGTGTTCTACATCAATCTCGAGCACTTTGGTTCGAGAAAAAAAATGCCAGCAAATCTTGTGGGTCCCACGCCATCCACTCGAATTGTCGAAACGAAAGGACAAATGGAATCGCGAGTCATGTACTGACGGGTGCGATCATACCAGCACTAATGCACCGGATCCCATCAGAACTCCGCAGCTAAGCGTGCTTGGGCGAGAGTAGTACTAGGATGGGTGACCTCCCGGGAAGTCCTCGTGTTGCACCCCTTTTCTATTTTGTTTTTCGATCTAAAACGATTCTAGCTTTGGAAAACCCATAACTTTTGAACCGTGAGGATCTACGCCGCCCACAGCACCTTTTTGGAAAGCCCTAGAAACCATCAAGGGCGGTTAAAGGACGTCGCGATTTTTCGGCCCCAAATTCAGCCGTTTTGACCCTCAAACGGGCTGCTGAAATTTACGGAGCGTAAAATAGTCAAGATGTGTTTTTCGAGTGTTTGGTGTTGTTGTTGTTGTGTTCTACATCAATCTCGAGCACTTTGGTTCGAGAAAAAAAATGCCAGCAAATCTTGTGGGTCCCACGCCATCCACTCGAATTGTCGAAACGAAAGGACAAATGGAATCGCGAGTCATGTACTGACGGGTGCGATCATACCAGCACTAATGCACCGGATCCCATCAGAACTCCGCAGCTAAGCGTGCTTGGGCGAGAGTAGTACTAGGATGGGTGACCTCCCGGGAAGTCCTCGTGTTGCACCCCTTTTCTATTTTGTTTTTCGATCTAAAACGATTCTAGCTTTGGAAAACCCATAACTTTTGAACCGTGAGGATCTACGCCGCCCACAGCACCTTTTGGAAAGCCCTAGAAACCATCAAGGGCGGTTAAAGGACGTCGCAATTTTTCGGCCCCAAATTCAGCCGTTTTGACCCTCAAACGGGCTGCTGAAATTTACGGAGCGTAAAATAGTCAAGATGCGTTTTTCGAGTGTTTGGTGTTGTTGTTGTTGTGTTCTACATCAATCTCGAGCACTTTGGTTCGAGAAAAAAATGCTAGCAAATCTTGTGGGTCCCACGCCATCCACTCGAATTGTCGAAACGAAAGGACAAATGGAATCGCGAGTCATGTACTGACGGGTGCGATCATACCAGCACTAATGCACCGGATCCCATCAGAACTCCGCAGCTAAGCGTGCTTGGGCGAGAGTAGTACTAGGATGGGTGACCTCCCGGGAAGTCCTCGTGTTGCACCCCTTTTCTATTTTGTTTTTCGATCTAAAACGATTCTAGCTTTGGAAAACCCATAACTTTTGAACCGTGAGGATCTACGCCGCCCACAGCACCTTTTTGGAAAGCCCTAGAAACCATCAAGGGCGGTTAAAGGACGTCGCGATTTTTCGGCCCCAAATTCAGCCGTTTTGACCCTCAAACGGGCTGCTGAAATTTACGGAGCGTAAAATAGTCAAGATGCGTTTTTCGAGTGTTTGGTGTTGTTATTGTTGTGTTCTACATCAATCTCGAGCACTTTGGTTCGAGAAAAAAATGCTAGCAAATCTTGTGGGTCCCACGCCATCCACTCGAATTGTCGAAACGAAAGGACAAATGGAATCGCGAGTCATGTACTGACGGGTGCGATCATACCAGCACTAATGCACCGGATTCCATCAGAACTCCGCAGTTAAGCGTGCTTGGGCGAGAGTAGTACTAGGATGGGTGACCTCCCGGGAAGTCCTCGTGTTGCACCCCTTTTCTATTTTGTTTTTCGATCTAAAACGATTCTAGCTTTGGAAAACCCATAACTTTTGAACCGTGAGGATCTACGCCGCCCACAGCACCTTTTCGGAAAGCCCTAGAAACCATCAAGGGCGGTTAAAGGACGTCGCGATTTTTCGGCCCCAAATTCAGCCGTTTTGACCCTCAAACGGGCTGCTGAAATTTACGGAGCGTAAAATAGTCAAGATGTGTTTTTCGAGTGTTTGGTGTTGTTGTTGTTGTGTTCTACATCAATCTCGAGCACTTTGGTTCGAGAAAAAAAATGCCAGCAAATCTTGTGGGTCCCACGCCATCCACTCGAATTGTCGAAACGAAAGGACAAATGGAATCGCGAGTCATGTACTGACGGGTGCGATCATACCAGCACTAATGCACCGGATCCCATCAGAACTCCGCAGCTAAGCGTGCTTGGGCGAGAGTAGTACTAGGATGGGTGACCTCCCGGGAAGTCCTCGTGTTGCACCCCTTTTCTATTTTGTTTTTCGATCTAAAACGATTCTAGCTTTGGAAAACCCATAACTTTTGAACCGTGAGGATCTACGCCGCCCACAGCACCTTTTTGGAAAGCCCTAGAAACCATCAAGGGCGGTTAAAGGACGTCGCGATTTTTCGGCCCCAAATTCAGCCGTTTTGACCCTCAAACGGGCTGCTGAAATTTACGGAGCGTAAAATAGTCAAGATGCGTTTTTCGAGTGTTTGGTGTTGTTATTGTTGTGTTCTACATCAATCTCGAGCACTTTGGTTCGAGAAAAAAATGCTAGCAAATCTTGTGGGTCCCACGCCATCCACTCGAATTGTCGAAACGAAAGGACAAATGGAATCGCGAGTCATGTACTGACGGGTGCGATCATACCAGCACTAATGCACCGGATTCCATCAGAACTCCGCAGTTAAGCGTGCTTGGGCGAGAGTAGTACTAGGATGGGTGACCTCCCGGGAAGTCCTCGTGTTGCACCCCTTTTCTATTTTGTTTTTCGATCTAAAACGATTCTAGCTTTGGAAAACCCATAACTTTTGAACCGTGAGGATCTACGCCGCCCACAGCACCTTTTCGGAAAGCCCTAGAAACCATCAAGGGCGGTTAAAGGACGTCGCGATTTTTCGGCCCCAAATTCAGCCGTTTTGACCCTCAAACGGGCTGCTGAAATTTACGGAGCGTAAAATAGTCAAGATGTGTTTTTCGAGTGTTTGGTGTTGTTGTTGTTGTGTTCTACATCAATCTCGAGCACTTTGGTTCGAGAAAAAAAATGCCAGCAAATCTTGTGGGTCCCACGCCATCCACTCGAATTGTCGAAACGAAAGGACAAATGGAATCGCGAGTCATGTACTGACGGGTGCGATCATACCAGCACTAATGCACCGGATCCCATCAGAACTCCGCAGCTAAGCGTGCTTGGGCGAGAGTAGTACTAGGATGGGTGACCTCCCGGGAAGTCCTCGTGTTGCACCCCTTTTCTATTTTGTTTTTCGATCTAAAACGATTCTAGCTTTGGAAAACCCATAACTTTTGAACCGTGAGGATCTACGCCGCCCACAGCACCTTTTTGGAAAGCCCTAGAAACCATCAAGGGCGGTTAAAGGACGTCGCGATTTTTCGGCCCCAAATTCAGCCGTTTTGACCCTCAAACGGGCTGCTGAAATTTACGGAGCGTAAAATAGTCAAGATGCGTTTTTCGAGTGTTTGGTGTTGTTATTGTTGTGTTCTACATCAATCTCGAGCACTTTGGTTCGAGAAAAAAATGCTAGCAAATCTTGTGGGTCCCACGCCATCCACTCGAATTGTCGAAACGAAAGGACAAATGGAATCGCGAGTCATGTACTGACGGGTGCGATCATACCAGCACTAATGCACCGGATTCCATCAGAACTCCGCAGTTAAGCGTGCTTGGGCGAGAGTAGTACTAGGATGGGTGACCTCCCGGGAAGTCCTCGTGTTGCACCCCTTTTCTATTTTGTTTTTCGATCTAAAACGATTCTAGCTTTGGAAAACCCATAACTTTTGAACCGTGAGGATCTACGCCGCCCACAGCACCTTTTCGGAAAGCCCTAGAAACCATCAAGGGCGGTTAAAGGACGTCGCGATTTTTCGGCCCCAAATTCAGCCGTTTTGACCCTCAAACGGGCTGCTGAAATTTACGGAGCGTAAAATAGTCAAGATGTGTTTTTCGAGTGTTTGGTGTTGTTGTTGTTGTGTTCTACATCAATCTCGAGCACTTTGGTTCGAGAAAAAAAATGCCAGCAAATCTTGTGGGTCCCACGCCATCCACTCGAATTGTCGAAACGAAAGGACAAATGGAATCGCGAGTCATGTACTGACGGGTGCGATCATACCAGCACTAATGCACCGGATCCCATCAGAACTCCGCAGCTAAGCGTGCTTGGGCGAGAGTAGTACTAGGATGGGTGACCTCCCGGGAAGTCCTCGTGTTGCACCCCTTTTCTATTTTGTTTTTCGATCTAAAACGATTCTAGCTTTGGAAAACCCATAACTTTTGAACCGTGAGGATCTACGCCGCCCACAGCACCTTTTTGGAAAGCCCTAGAAACCATCAAGGGCGGTTAAAGGACGTCGCGATTTTTCGGCCCCAAATTCAGCCGTTTTGACCCTCAAACGGGCTGCTGAAATTTACGGAGCGTAAAATAGTCAAGATGCGTTTTTCGAGATTTGGTGTTGTTATTGTTGTGTTCTACATCAATCTCGAGCACTTTGGTTCGAGAAAAAAAATGCTAGCAAATCTTGTGGGTCCCACGCCATCCACTCGAATTGTCGAAACGAAAGGACAAATGGAATCGCGAGTCATGTACTGACGGGTGCGATCATACCAGCACTAATGCACCGGATTCCATCAGAACTCCGCAGTTAAGCGTGCTTGGGCGAGAGTAGTACTAGGATGGGTGACCTCCCGGGAAGTCCTCGTGTTGCACCCCTTTTCTATTTTGTTTTTCGATCTAAAACGATTCTAGCTTTGGAAAACCCATAACTTTTGAACCGTGAGGATCTACGCCGCCCACAGCACCTTTTCGGAAAGCCCTAGAAACCATCAAGGGCGGTTAAAGGACGTCGCGATTTTTCGGCCCCAAATTCAGCCGTTTTGACCCTCAAACGGGCTGCTGAAATTTACGGAGCGTAAAATAGTCAAGATGTGTTTTTCGAGTGTTTGGTGTTGTTGTTGTTGTGTTCTACATCAATCTCGAGCACTTTGGTTCGAGAAAAAAAATGCCAGCAAATCTTGTGGGTCCCACGCCATCCACTCGAATTGTCGAAACGAAAGGACAAATGGAATCGCGAGTCATGTACTGACGGGTGCGATCATACCAGCACTAATGCACCGGATCCCATCAGAACTCCGCAGCTAAGCGTGCTTGGGCGAGAGTAGTACTAGGATGGGTGACCTCCCGGGAAGTCCTCGTGTTGCACCCCTTTTCTATTTTGTTTTTCGATCTAAAACGATTCTAGCTTTGGAAAACCCATAACTTTTGAACCGTGAGGATCTACGCCGCCCACAGCACCTTTTTGGAAAGCCCTAGAAACCATCAAGGGCGGTTAAAGGACGTCGCGATTTTTCGGCCCCAAATTCAGCCGTTTTGACCCTCAAACGGGCTGCTGAAATTTACGGAGCGTAAAATAGTCAAGATGCGTTTTTCGAGTGTTTGGTGTTGTTATTGTTGTGTTCTACATCAATCTCGAGCACTTTGGTTCGAGAAAAAAATGCTAGCAAATCTTGTGGGTCCCACGCCATCCACTCGAATTGTCGAAACGAAAGGACAAATGGAATCGCGAGTCATGTACTGACGGGTGCGATCATACCAGCACTAATGCACCGGATTCCATCAGAACTCCGCAGTTAAGCGTGCTTGGGCGAGAGTAGTACTAGGATGGGTGACCTCCCGGGAAGTCCTCGTGTTGCACCCCTTTTCTATTTTGTTTTTCGATCTAAAACGATTCTAGCTTTGGAAAACCCATAACTTTTGAACCGTGAGGATCTACGCCGCCCACAGCACCTTTTCGGAAAGCCCTAGAAACCATCAAGGGCGGTTAAAGGACGTCGCGATTTTTCGGCCCCAAATTCAGCCGTTTTGACCCTCAAACGGGCTGCTGAAATTTACGGAGCGTAAAATAGTCAAGATGTGTTTTTCGAGTGTTTGGTGTTGTTGTTGTTGTGTTCTACATCAATCTCGAGCACTTTGGTTCGAGAAAAAAAATGCCAGCAAATCTTGTGGGTCCCACGCCATCCACTCGAATTGTCGAAACGAAAGGACAAATGGAATCGCGAGTCATGTACTGACGGGTGCGATCATACCAGCACTAATGCACCGGATCCCATCAGAACTCCGCAGCTAAGCGTGCTTGGGCGAGAGTAGTACTAGGATGGGTGACCTCCCGGGAAGTCCTCGTGTTGCACCCCTTTTCTATTTTGTTTTTCGATCTAAAACGATTCTAGCTTTGGAAAACCCATAACTTTTGAACCGTGAGGATCTACGCCGCCCACAGCACCTTTTTGGAAAGCCCTAGAAACCATCAAGGGCGGTTAAAGGACGTCGCGATTTTTCGGCCCCAAATTCAGCCGTTTTGACCCTCAAACGGGCTGCTGAAATTTACGGAGCGTAAAATAGTCAAGATGTGTTTTTCGAGTGTTTGGTGTTGTTGTTGTTGTGTTCTACATCAATCTCGAGCACTTTGGTTCGAGAAAAAAAATGCCAGCAAATCTTGTGGGTCCCACGCCATCCACTCGAATTGTCGAAACGAAAGGACAAATGGAATCGCGAGTCATGTACTGACGGGTGCGATCATACCAGCACTAATGCACCGGATCCCATCAGAACTCCGCAGCTAAGCGTGCTTGGGCGAGAGTAGTACTAGGATGGGTGACCTCCCGGGAAGTCCTCGTGTTGCACCCCTTTTCTATTTTGTTTTTCGATCTAAAACGATTCTAGCTTTGGAAAACCCATAACTTTTGAACCGTGAGGATCTACGCCGCCCACAGCACCTTTTTGGAAAGCCCTAGAAACCATCAAGGGCGGTTAAAGGACGTCGCGATTTTTCGGCCCCAAATTCAGCCGTTTTGACCCTCAAACGGGCTGCTGAAATTTACGGAGCGTAAAATAGTCAAGATGCGTTTTTCGAGTGTTTGGTGTTGTTATTGTTGTGTTCTACATCAATCTCGAGCACTTTGGTTCGAGAAAAAAATGCTAGCAAATCTTGTGGGTCCCACGCCATCCACTCGAATTGTCGAAACGAAAGGACAAATGGAATCGCGAGTCATGTACTGACGGGTGCGATCATACCAGCACTAATGCACCGGATTCCATCAGAACTCCGCAGTTAAGCGTGCTTGGGCGAGAGTAGTACTAGGATGGGTGACCTCCCGGGAAGTCCTCGTGTTGCACCCCTTTTCTATTTTGTTTTTCGATCTAAAACGATTCTAGCTTTGGAAAACCCATAACTTTTGAACCGTGAGGATCTACGCCGCCCACAGCACCTTTTCGGAAAGCCCTAGAAACCATCAAGGGCGGTTAAAGGACGTCGCGATTTTTCGGCCCCAAATTCAGCCGTTTTGACCCTCAAACGGGCTGCTGAAATTTACGGAGCGTAAAATAGTCAAGATGTGTTTTTCGAGTGTTTGGTGTTGTTGTTGTTGTGTTCTACATCAATCTCGAGCACTTTGGTTCGAGAAAAAAAATGCCAGCAAATCTTGTGGGTCCCACGCCATCCACTCGAATTGTCGAAACGAAAGGACAAATGGAATCGCGAGTCATGTACTGACGGGTGCGATCATACCAGCACTAATGCACCGGATCCCATCAGAACTCCGCAGCTAAGCGTGCTTGGGCGAGAGTAGTACTAGGATGGGTGACCTCCCGGGAAGTCCTCGTGTTGCACCCCTTTTCTATTTTGTTTTTCGATCTAAAACGATTCTAGCTTTGGAAAACCCATAACTTTTGAACCGTGAGGATCTACGCCGCCCACAGCACCTTTTTGGAAAGCCCTAGAAACCATCAAGGGCGGTTAAAGGACGTCGCGATTTTTCGGCCCCAAATTCAGCCGTTTTGACCCTCAAACGGGCTGCTGAAATTTACGGAGCGTAAAATAGTCAAGATGCGTTTTTCGAGTGTTTGGTGTTGTTATTGTTGTGTTCTACATCAATCTCGAGCACTTTGGTTCGAGAAAAAAATGCTAGCAAATCTTGTGGGTCCCACGCCATCCACTCGAATTGTCGAAACGAAAGGACAAATGGAATCGCGAGTCATGTACTGACGGGTGCGATCATACCAGCACTAATGCACCGGATTCCATCAGAACTCCGCAGTTAAGCGTGCTTGGGCGAGAGTAGTACTAGGATGGGTGACCTCCCGGGAAGTCCTCGTGTTGCACCCCTTTTCTATTTTGTTTTTCGATCTAAAACGATTCTAGCTTTGGAAAACCCATAACTTTTGAACCGTGAGGATCTACGCCGCCCACAGCACCTTTTCGGAAAGCCCTAGAAACCATCAAGGGCGGTTAAAGGACGTCGCGATTTTTCGGCCCCAAATTCAGCCGTTTTGACCCTCAAACGGGCTGCTGAAATTTACGGAGCGTAAAATAGTCAAGATGTGTTTTTCGAGTGTTTGGTGTTGTTGTTGTTGTGTTCTACATCAATCTCGAGCACTTTGGTTCGAGAAAAAAAATGCCAGCAAATCTTGTGGGTCCCACGCCATCCACTCGAATTGTCGAAACGAAAGGACAAATGGAATCGCGAGTCATGTACTGACGGGTGCGATCATACCAGCACTAATGCACCGGATCCCATCAGAACTCCGCAGCTAAGCGTGCTTGGGCGAGAGTAGTACTAGGATGGGTGACCTCCCGGGAAGTCCTCGTGTTGCACCCCTTTTCTATTTTGTTTTTCGATCTAAAACGATTCTAGCTTTGGAAAACCCATAACTTTTGAACCGTGAGGATCTACGCCGCCCACAGCACCTTTTTGGAAAGCCCTAGAAACCATCAAGGGCGGTTAAAGGACGTCGCGATTTTTCGGCCCCAAATTCAGCCGTTTTGACCCTCAAACGGGCTGCTGAAATTTACGGAGCGTAAAATAGTCAAGATGCGTTTTTCGAGATTTGGTGTTGTTATTGTTGTGTTCTACATCAATCTCGAGCACTTTGGTTCGAGAAAAAAAATGCTAGCAAATCTTGTGGGTCCCACGCCATCCACTCGAATTGTCGAAACGAAAGGACAAATGGAATCGCGAGTCATGTACTGACGGGTGCGATCATACCAGCACTAATGCACCGGATTCCATCAGAACTCCGCAGTTAAGCGTGCTTGGGCGAGAGTAGTACTAGGATGGGTGACCTCCCGGGAAGTCCTCGTGTTGCACCCCTTTTCTATTTTGTTTTTCGATCTAAAACGATTCTAGCTTTGGAAAACCCATAACTTTTGAACCGTGAGGATCTACGCCGCCCACAGCACCTTTTCGGAAAGCCCTAAAAACCATCAAGGGCGGTTAAAGGACGTCGCGATTTTTCGGCCCCAAATTCAGCCGTTTTGACCCTCAAACGGCTGCTGAAATTTACGGAGCGTAAAATAGTCAAGATGTGTTTTTCGAGTGTTTGGTGTTGTTGTTGTTGTGTTCTACATCAATCTCGAGCACTTTGGTTCGAGAAAAAAAATGCCAGCAAATCTTGTGGGTCCCACGCCATCCACTCGAATTGTCGAAACGAAAGGACAAATGGAATCGCGAGTCATGTACTGACGGGTGCGATCATACCAGCACTAATGCACCGGATCCCATCAGAACTCCGCAGCTAAGCGTGCTTGGGCGAGAGTAGTACTAGGATGGGTGACCTCCCGGGAAGTCCTCGTGTTGCACCCCTTTTCTATTTTGTTTTTCGATCTAAAATGATTCTAGCTTTGGAAAACACATAACTTTTGAACCGTGAGGATCTACGCCGCCCACAGCACCTTTTCGGAAAGCCCTAGAAACCATCAAGGGCGGTTAAAGGACGTCGCGATTTTTCGGCCCCAAATTCAGCCTTTTTGACCCTCAAACGGGCTGCTGAAATTTACGGAGCGTAAAATAGTCAAGATGTGTTTTTCGAGTGTTTGGTGTTGTTGTTGTTGTGTTCTACATCAATCTCGAGCACCATTTCGGAAAGCCCTAGAAACCATCAAGGGCGGTTAAAGGACGTCGCGATTTTTCGGCCCCAAATTCAGCCGTTTTGACCCTCAAACGGGCTGCTGAAATTTACGGAGCGTAAAATAGCCAAGATGCGTTTTTCGAGTGTTTGGTGTTGTTGTTGTTGTTGTTGTTGTGTTCTACATCAATCTCAAGCACTTTGGTTCGAGAAAAAAAATGCCAGCAAATGTTGTGGGTCCCACGCCATCCACTCGAATTGTCGAAACGAAATGACAAATGGAATCGCGAGTCATGTACTGATGGGTGCGATCATACCAGCACTAATGCACCGGATCCCATCAGAACTCCGCAGTTAAGCGTGCTTGGGCGAGAGTAGTACTAGGATGGGTGACCTCCCGGGAAGTCCTCGTGTTGCACCCCCTTTTTATTTTGTTTTTTCGATCTAAAACGATTCTAGCTTTGGAAATCCCATAACTTTTGAAACAACACATGGACAGCCTCAATCTGTTGGTTCGTTCGTGAGTTTTCGTAACGAAACATTCATCATATAAATAAACCGCGTAAGGCGGCAAGGGATTCGAAGCCACCAATGGCCAGTCCCGGTAAATACAAATACGGCCAAATAGGCCTAAGCAAAATCCAAAAGGCCACACTCGGCCGAAAACAGATAAAACGATAATCAAACTCAATCATCAATACAAAGGATCAGTCCATCCAAATAGGATCCTCTACGGTCGGCTCTCCATCTTCCTCAGCATCAAGCGACCCTCGACCACTGCTCCTCCGAGCGGCATAGACAGTGGATAAGGAGGTATCTTCAAAAGAAGCCTCCATAACATTATCAATTGACGAGCTGAAACGAAATCGATGAGCCTCGACCACCGCACGGACCCTCTCGGGAGAAAAATGACCCCAAAACAGCGGACCACCACGGAGAAGGTCTCGGACGATGCACAAATCTTCCGGAAAAGGAGGAATGGGGTTGTGTACTGCAAAATGAACGTAGTACAGATATGGAAGAATATAAAAAAAAAACGGGTAGTAAGAAAGGCAACGAGTGATCGTTCAGTACGTTACCTCCTGTCTCCCACAGTCGCCTAAACGAGGGAAGGCACTCCACGGCGACCGAGGCTTGGTCCAATCTAACGTAGAAAAAATAACTCTTCCATCCACAACCATCCTGAGGGAATCCCTTCAGGACTTCCATATGAGTACGCAACTTTAAACCATACAGACGATCGGTCCCAACTCGAGACAGGGTAAGGAAAGCTTCGAGATAATCAGCAGTGAGCTCCATGCCTCGCTCGTATCCCAAGACTAGCAACCCGACAAGGTGCTTTATACCGCGGGGAGAAATCTGACTTATCGAAACTTCCAAACGGTTCAGAAACTCTACTATAACCAACGGAATGGGAAACCACAGGCGAGCACGCATCAGATGTTCCTCGTACAAAGTAAAAAAGCCTTCGGGAGGTTCGTCGGCTCTCTCCCCCTCGAGGGGTAATCGAAAATCCACGTTTTCCGGAACGTGACAGAAGCTGCGTATGGTTCCAAGGAACGGAAGGGTACACCTGCTCGGTCTCCCAATGACCCTTTCCGAAAAAGGCCTCATGGGAATCCATGGCTCGGGAGGCGGTTCCTCCGCGTTACACATAGCCACCCAGTATGCGTCGGCCTCGGCAGGGTCAACGGAATGTGCCACGAACTCGATCTCTCGGAAAACCTCACCGCGTCCGTGATGGACGGTTCCGTGATTGAAGATAGTAGGCCGAGCGTTTGCCGAAATCCCTCGAGACATTTTTGACAAAAAGGAAAAAGAAAAGTCTCAATGATAGAGAGAGAAAGTTGAAAGAATCCTTTCACTCTTAAACTTTGAGAAGATAATGAAATGAAAAAATTATGGAATAAGTTACCTCCCTTCTTATAGACATGAGGATTTACTATTCAAGCTCGGACTTTCGGATATTAATTCCATCCATCACGCCTAACTTGCCAAACATGCCTAACCGCACGCTAGGATCCTACGATGCATGATCCCAACGGGCTGGGGGGCTAACTGTTGGGGTCAAAAACGGTTACGACGGAATTACCACCCGAAAATCCTCGGAGATCGTATTTCCGAAAGAGATAGTAAAAGGAGAGATGTAATTTTCGTAAAAATTACCAATACGAAGTTTTTACGAAGAAGTATCCTTTGGGATTCAAACCGAACAAACCAAGCTCGGTCGCTATGTAGCGACCGAGCGCTCATCCTGCTCGGTCACTACGTAGCGACCGAGCTCGATCCAAAGCTCGGTCGCTACATAGCGGCCGAGCGATCGTCCCGCTCGGTCGCTACGTAGCGACCGAGGTCGAGCCAAAGCTCGGTCGCTACGTAGCGACCGAGCGATCGTCCCACTCGGTCGCTACGTAGCGACCGCGCTCGAGCCAAAGCTCGGTCGCTACGTAGCGACCGAGCGATCGCCCCGCTCGGTCGCTACGTAGCGACCGAGCTCAGCCAAGCTCGGTCGCTACGTAGCGACCGAGCTGGAGCCAAAGCTCGGTCGCTACGTAGCGACCGAGCGATCGTCCCGCTCGGTCGCTACGTAGCGACCGGGCTCGAGCCAAAGTTCGGTCGCTGTGTAGCGATTGAACCTTTCCGAACATCGATACGACACCAGTCTTTGCATTCTCGTCAAACCTTCGAATGCTATCTCCCGAAGACCGTAGCAAGCTCGGTCCATGTTTCCCACTATTCTAATTCATCGATCAAACTTCGCGGATTAGAAACCGCGGAAAACTCGTAGTAAACTTGTCGAGTCGGAAGACGGCCCAAAGGGACCTAAAACACGACTCGAGGCCCATCCTACGATTTTTCCTAACCAAAAGCCCGTGAACCACAGCATGGTTCACGCTTGGCCCACGAGGAAGGATAAATGTCAAGTTTCCGCGGATAAATACGGAAGTTTTGAAGATAATTGTGAAGATCGGGAAAAATGGAATATCTCCATTTTTACGCTATGACGGCTTAAATGCAGAGGAGTAAAAGCGTAAACCGACCTTGGAGCTAGTATATAAGGAGTCCTAGGCGAGGAGCAGAGGAAGAACTTTTTCAGAGCAAACTTAGCACTTAGAGCAATTTAGGCAATTTTCCGTTTTTGTTATTTCGAGCTGCGACTCAATTAGGTTTAGCCGTCTTAGGGTTGCTAGAACTAGGAATCTCGCCGACAGCTCTCGAGCCCAGGCTTATACCTTGTTGTAACGCTCATACGCAGATTCGGAATAAAGATATACTTTGCTCTCTTTTCGATTTCTTATTTTTATCGTTGTTATTCTCGTGTTCTGATTGCTTGACGTGTGGTAATTAACAGATATCCGGGTCCTCTGGGAAATTAGGGTTTTCCTAGTTTCCTTATTTAAACGGAAATCGACAGTGTGAATTTCGGTTCCCACAAGAGTGTTGCTTATGATAGATGGCAAAGATTGGCTGACTTGGAAGAAGAATTTTTAAAGCAAAGGTCAAAAGTTCACTGGTTGGATGTTGGGGATGGAAATAATCAGTTCTATCATAATTCCGCGAAGATACGTGAGGTCAGAAATACTATTCATGAAATTCAGAGAGATGATGGATCAATAGCAAAGACTGACGAAGAGATAAAAAAGGAAGCTGAAGGTTTCTTTGCCGAATTCATGAGAAAACAACCCTTGGATTTTGAAGGAGCTTCGGTGGATGAGTTAACAGAGTTGTTGGGGTTCAAATGTAGTGAAGTAGACTGTGCTAGGCTGGAGAGAGAGGTAACAAAAGAAGAGATCAAAGAGGTTCTGTTTCGAATGCCGAGCAATAAGTCTCCTGGCCAAGATGGTTACACCACTGAATTTTTTAAAGAAGCATGGGAGATTATTGGAGAAGACATCACAGTGGCTATTCAATCCTTCTTCATAACAGGGTTTCTACTTAAGGGTTTAAACTCTACCATCTTGGCTCTTATACCAAAAAAGGATGAAGTGAAGATGATGAAGGACTACAGACCCATATCCTGCTGCAATGTATTGTATAAGGTGATTTCCAAACTCATCGCAAACAGGCTGAAGAGTGTGTTGCCGAAGTTCATTACCTTGAATCAGTCAGCTTTTATAAAGGAGCGCCTACTAATGGAAAATGTTCTGCTTGCAATTGAGTTGGTCAAGGATTATCATAGTGATAACATATCTCTTCGGTGTGCTCTGCAAGTAGATATTTCGAAAGCTTTTGATTCAGTACAATGGACCTTTCTGCTGAATACATTGGAGGCTCTGAGATTACCAAGAAAATTCATCAGTTGGATAGCTCGTTGTGTAACATCAGCCTCTTTCTCGGTACTAGTCAATGGAGAACTTGCGGGCTACTTTCAAAGCAGGAGAGGATTAAGACAAGGTTGTTCACTCTCTCCATATCTGTTTGTGATTTGTATGAATGTCTTATCCAAGTTGTTAGATGCGGCGGCATTTAAAGGGGAGATAGGATATCATCTGAAATGCAAGAATATAGACCTTACTCACTTGTGTTTTGCTGATGATTTGATGATTTTTGCTGATGGGACAAAGCATTCAGTAGAAGGGATCTTGAGAGTATTTGAGAAGTTTGACAAGAAGAGTAGTGGGTTGAAGATTAGTATGGAGAAATCTGTTCTGTTTATGGCTGGAGATGTGAGCAGAGAAGAAGAGATAGGTAGGCAATTTCAGTTTGCGACAGGAAGGCTTCCTGTAAGATATTTGGGGCTCCCACTCCTAACAAAAAATATGACTGTAACAGATTTTCTCCCATTGGTTGAGAAGGTCAGGAAGAAGATTAGTTCTTGGACGGGGAGGTTTCTCTCATATGCGGGGCGTTTACAGTTAATAAGCTCTGTCATCTGAAGCTTAACAAAGTTTTGGATGGCTGCGTTTCGGCTTCCAAGTGGCTGCATCAAAGAAATAGATCGAATATGTGCTGCTTTCCTATGGGCAGGACCGGAGCTAAATTGTAGAAAAGCTAAAGTCTCTTGGCTGGATATTTGTAAAACAAAAGAAGAAGGTGGTTTGGGTTTGAGGCCACTAAAAGAAGTAAATCAGGTATGTAGTCTCAAACTCATTTGGAGAATTCTGTCAGCTCAATCACCATGGATCAGTTGGATAAAGATTTACTTGATAAGAAAAGGATCCATATGGACGATTAAAGATAATACTCAAGGTGGTTCATGGATGTGGAGAAAGATCCTTAAATGTCGAGATATGGCTAAAAGGTTTTACAAAGCTGAGGTTCGAAATGGTGAAAAAACCTCTTTCTGGCATGAGAACTGGTCTACATTGGGTTGTCTTCAGGAGGTATGCGAGGGGAGATATATTGATATGAATATTCCAGTCGATGCAATGGTGGCAGATAGTCGAAGTCATAGGAGAAGAAATCACAGGGTGACGATTCTAAATAGAGTTGAAATGGAGATTGTGAAGTTCAAAGAAAACTGGGTTCAAGAGGAGGATATTTCACTGTGGAGGAATACAAAAGCAAGTATAAGAAGGTATTTTCAACAAGGGAAACATGGCTCAGTATTAGAGAGAAACATCAACTTTGTTCTTGGCACAA
Source organism: Brassica napus (assembly GCF_020379485.1). Lineage (NCBI taxonomy): Eukaryota > Viridiplantae > Streptophyta > Magnoliopsida > Brassicales > Brassicaceae > Brassica > Brassica napus. Next base: position 10,646 of record NW_026014291.1, on the reverse strand, counting down.
AGTGATATGGTTTAAGCATGCCACTCCTAAGTTCTCCTTTCTTAATTGGATTGCTATTAGAAGAAGACTCTCAACGGGTGATCGAATGAAGTGTGGGAATGCTAATGTAGATGCAGCGTGTAGGTTTTGCCAAGAGCCTATAGAGACTTTAAATCACTTGTTCTTTGAATGTGAGTACTCTGCTCAGGTTTGGGAAGCTTTAATGAAAGGAGTATTGAAGGATCAGTACACTGCAAGGTAGGATGTCCTTATTGGATTGATTGTGAGGGATTCAAATTGGAGTGAAGTTCAGACTTTAACTGTGAGATATATGTTACAATCAGCAGTACATATGCTTTGGATGGAGAGGAATAAGATAAGGCATGGAGAGGCTCCTACTCCGGCTCAAGTAATGATACGAAGATTGGACAAGAACATGAGAAATATCTTCACGGTGATTCGAAGAAGAGAGGATATGAAGTATGAGGAAGGGATGAGATTCTGGTTTGATACCAGATAGTGGGAGCATGGAGTTTTTCCTTTGAAGCAGATAGTTGTTAAATTCAATTTTTTTCTCTTAAGTGTCATAGAAAACAATTGATGTAAGGTTATTTTTTTGAGTTACATTTAACATTCAATTAAAAAAAAAAAAAAAAGAAGGCAGAGATGGTGAAACAACTCCACGAGCAAGCTAGGCTCAACATTGAAGAGAAAACTAAGCAGTATGTCAAACATGCCAACAAAGGAAGGCGTGAGATGGTCTTTAAGGAAGGTGACAAAGTCTGGGTTCATCTAAGAAAAGAGAGGTTTCCTAATGAGAGGAAGTCCAAGCTTATGCCGAGAATTGATGGACCTTTTGAGATCACAAGGAAAGCCCTAGAAACCATCAAGGGCGGTTAAAGGACGTCGCGATTTTTCGGCCCCAAATTCAGCCGTTTTGACCCTCAAACGGGCTGCTGAAATTTACGGAGCGTAAAATAGTCAAGATGTGTTTTTCGAGTGTTTGGTGTTGTTGTTGTTGTGTTCTACATCAATCTCGAGCACTTTGGTTCGAGAAAAAAAATGCCAGCAAATCTTGTGGGTCCCACGCCATCCACTCGAATTGTCGAAACGAAAGGACAAATGGAATCGCGTGTCATGTACTGACGGGTGCGATCATACCAGCACTAATGCACCGGATCCCATCAGAACTCCGCAGCTAAGCGTGCTTGGGCGAGAGTAGTACTAGGATGGGTGACCTCCCGGGAAGTCCTCGTGTTGCACCCCTTTTCTATTTTATTTTTCGATCTAAAACGATTCTAGCTTTGGAAAACCCATAACTTTTGAACCGTGAGGATCTACGCCGCCCACAGCACCTTTTTGGAAAGCCCTAGAAACCATCAAGGGCGGTTAAAGGACGTCGCGATTTTTCGGCCCCAAATTCAGCCGTTTTGACCCTCAAACGGGCTGCTGAAATTTACGGAGCGTAAAATAGTCAAGATGCGTTTTTCGAGATTTGGTGTTGTTATTGTTGTGTTCTACATCAATCTCGAGCACTTTGGTTCGAGAAAAAAAATGCTAGCAAATCTTGTGGGTCCCACGCCATCCACTCGAATTGTCGAAACGAAAGGACAAATGGAATCGCGAGTCATGTACTGACAGGTGCGATCATACCAGCACTTATGCACTGGAATCCATCAGAACTCCGCAGTTAAGCGTGCTTGGGCGAGAGTAGTACTAGGATGGGTGACCTCCCGGGAAGTCCTCGTGTTGCACCCCTTTTCTATTTTGTTTTTCGATCTAAAACGATTCTAGCTTTGGAAATCCCATAACTTTTGAACCGTGAGGATCTACGCCGCCCACAACACCATTTCGGAAAGCCCCAAAAACCATCATGGGCGGTTAAAGGACGTCGCGATTTTTTGGCCCCAAATTCAGCCGTTTTGACCCTCAAACGGGCTGCTGAAATTTACGGAGCGTAAAATAGTCAAGATGTGTTTTTCGAGTGTTTGGTGTTGTTGTTGTTGTGTTCTACATCAATCTCGAGCACTTTGGTTCAAGAAAAAAATGCCAGCAAATCTTGTGGGTCCCACGCCATCCACTCGAATTGTCGAAACGAAAGGACAAATGGAATCGCGAGTCATGTACTGACGGGTGCGATCATACCAGCACTAATGCACCGGATCCCATCAGAACTCCGCAGCTAAGCGTGCTTGGGCGAGAGTAGTACTAGGATGGGTGACCTCCCGGGAAGTCCTCGTGTTGCACCCCTTTTCTATTTTGTTTTTCGATCTAAAACGATTCTAGCTTTGGAAAACCCATAACTTTTGAACCGTGAGGATCTACGCCGCCCACAGCACCTTTTTGGAAAGCCCTAGTAACCATCAAGGGCGTTTAAAGGACGTCGCAATTTTTCGGCCCCAAATTCAGCCGTTTTGACCCTCAAACGGGCTGCTGAAATTTACGGAGCGTAAAATAGTCAAGATGCGTTTTTCGAGTGTTTGGTGTTGTTATTGTTGTGTTCTACATCAATCTCGAGCACTTTGGTTCGAGAAAAAAATGCTAGCAAATCTTGTGGGTCCCACACCATCCACTCGAATTGTCGAAACGAAAGGACAAATGGAATCGCGAGTCATGTACTGACGGGTGCGATCATACCAGCACTAATGCACCGGATTCCATCAGAACTCCGCAGTTAAGCGTGCTTGGGCGAGAGTAGTACTAGGATGGGTGGCCTCCCGGGAAGTCCTCGTGTTGCACCCCTTTTCTATTTTGTTTTTCGATCTAAAACGATTCTAGCTTTGGAAAACCCATAACTTTTGAACCGTGAGGATCTACGCCGCCCACAGCACCTTTTCGGAAAGCCCTAGAAACCATCAAGGGCGGTTAAAGGACGTCGCGATTTTTCGGCCCCAAATTCAGCCGTTTTGACCCTCAAACGGGCTGCTGAAATTTACGGAGCGTAAAATAGTCAAGATGTGTTTTTCGAGTGTTTGTTGTTGTTGTTGTTGTGTTCTACATCAATCTCGAGCACTTTGGTTCAAGAAAAAAAATGCCAGCAAATCTTGTGGGTCCCACGCCATCCACTCGAATTGTCGAAACGAAAGGACAAATGGAATCGCGTGTCATGTACTGACGGGTGCGATCATACCAGCACTAATGCACCGGATCCCATCAGAACTCCGCAGCTAAGCGTGCTTGGGCGAGAGTAGTACTAGGATGGGTGACCTCCCGGGAAGTCCTCGTGTTGCACCCCTTTTCTATTTTGTTTTTCGATCTAAAACGATTCTAGCTTTGGAAAACCCATAACTTTTGAACCGTGAGGATCTACGCCGCCCACAGCACCTTTTTGGAAAGCCCTAGAAACCATCAAGGGCGGTTAAAGGACGTCGCGATTTTTCGGCCCCAAATTCAGCCGTTTTGACCCTCAAACGGGCTGCTGAAATTTACGGAGCGTAAAATAGTCAAGATGCGTTTTTCGAGATTTGGTGTTGTTATTGTTGTGTTCTACATCAATCTCGAGCACTTTGGTTCGAGAAAAAAATGCTAGCAAATCTTGTGGGTCCCACGCCATCCACTCGAATTGTCGAAACGAAAGGACAAATGGAATCGCGAGTCATGTACTGACGGGTGCGATCATACCAGCACTAATGCACTGGATTCCATCAGAACTCCGCAGTTAAGCGTGCTTGGGCGAGAGTAGTACTAGGATGGGTGACCTCCCGGGAAGTCCTCGTGTTGCACCCCTTTTCTATTTTGTTTTTCGATCTAAAACGATTCTAGCTTTGGAAATCCCATAACTTTTGAACCGTGAGGATCTACGCCGCCCACAACACCATTTCGGAAAGCCCTAAAAACCATCATGGGCGGTTAAAGGACGTCGCGATTTTTCGGCCCCAAATTCAGCCGTTTTGACCCTCAAACGGGCTGCTGAAATTTACGGAGCGTAAAATAGTCAAGATGTGTTTTTCGAGTGTTTGGTGTTGTTGTTGTTGTGTTCTACATCAATCTCGAGCACTTTGGTTCGAGAAAAAAAATGCCAGCAAATCTTGTGGGTCCCACGCCATCCACTCGAATTGTCGAAACGAAAGGACAAATGGAATCGCGAGTCATGTACTGACGGGTGCGATCATACCAGCACTAATGCACCGGATCCCATCAGAACTCCGCAGCTAAGCGTGCTTGGGCGAGAGTAGTACTAGGATGGGTGACCTCCCGGGAAGTCCTCGTGTTGCACCCCTTTTCTATTTTGTTTTTCGATCTAAAACGATTCTAGCTTTGGAAAACCCATAACTTTTGAACCGTGAGGATCTACGCCGCCCACAGCACCTTTTTGGAAAGCCCTAGTAACCATCAAGGGCGTTTAAAGGACGTCGCAATTTTCGGCCCCAAATTCAGCCGTTTTGACCCTCAAACGGGCTGCTGAAATTTACGGAGCGTAAAATAGTCAAGATGCGTTTTTCGAGTGTTTGGTGTTGTTATTGTTGTGTTCTACATCAATCTCGAGCACTTTGGTTCGAGAAAAAAATGCTAGCAAATCTTGTGGGTCCCACACCATCCACTCGAATTGTCGAAACGAAAGGACAAATGGAATCGCGAGTCATGTACTGACGGGTGCGATCATACCAGCACTAATGCACCGGATTCCATCAGAACTCCGCAGTTAAGCGTGCTTGGGCGAGAGTAGTACTAGGATGGGTGACCTCCCGGGAAGTCCTCGTGTTGCACCCCTTTTCTATTTTGTTTTTCGATCTAAAACGATTCTAGCTTTGGAAAACCCATAACTTTTGAACCGTGAGGATCTACGCCGCCCACAGCACCTTTTCGGAAAGCCCTAGAAACCATCAAGGGCGGTTAAAGGACGTCGCGATTTTTCGGCCCCAAATTCAGCCGTTTTGACCCTCAAACGGGCTGCTGAAATTTACGGAGCGTAAAATAGTCAAGATGTGTTTTTCGAGTGTTTGTTGTTGTTGTTGTTGTGTTCTACATCAATCTCGAGCACTTTGGTTCAAGAAAAAAAATGCCAGCAAATCTTGTGGGTCCCACGCCATCCACTCGAATTGTCGAAACGAAAGGACAAATGGAATCGCGTGTCATGTACTGACGGGTGCGATCATACCAGCACTAATGCACCGGATCCCATCAGAACTCCGCAGCTAAGCGTGCTTGGGCGAGAGTAGTACTAGGATGGGTGACCTCCCGGGAAGTCCTCGTGTTGCACCCCTTTTCTATTTTGTTTTTCGATCTAAAACGATTCTAGCTTTGGAAAACCCATAACTTTTGAACCGTGAGGATCTACGCCGCCCACAGCACCTTTTTGGAAAGCCCTAGAAACCATCAAGGGCGGTTAAAGGACGTCGCGATTTTTCGGCCCCAAATTCAGCCGTTTTGACCCTCAAACGGGCTGCTGAAATTTACGGAGCGTAAAATAGTCAAGATGCGTTTTTCGAGATTTGGTGTTGTTATTGTTGTGTTCTACATCAATCTCGAGCACTTTGGTTCGAGAAAAAAAATGCTAGCAAATCTTGTGGGTCCCACGCCATCCACTCGAATTGTCGAAACGAAAGGACAAATGGAATCGCGAGTCATGTACTGACGGGTGCGATCATACCAGCACTAATGCACTGGATTCCATCAGAACTCCGCAGTTAAGCGTGCTTGGGCGAGAGTAGTACTAGGATGGGTGACCTCCCGGGAAGTCCTCGTGTTGCACCCCTTTTCTATTTTGTTTTTCGATCTAAAACGATTCTAGCTTTGGAAACCCATAACTTTTGAACCGTGAGGATCTACGCCGCCCACAACACCATTTCGGAAAGCCCCAAAAACCATCATGGGCGGTTAAAGGACGTCGCGATTTTTCGGCCCCAAATTCAGCCGTTTTGACCCTCAAACGGCTGCTGAAATTTACGGAGCGTAAAATAGTCAAGATGTGTTTTTCGAGTGTTTGGTGTTGTTGTTGTTGTGTTCTACATCAATCTCGAGCACTTTGGTTCGAGAAAAAAAATGCCAGCAAATCTTGTGGGTCCCACGCCATCCACTCGAATTGTCGAAACGAAAGGACAAATGGAATCGCGAGTCATGTACTGACGGGTGCGATCATACCAGCACTAATGCACCGGATCCATCAGAACTCCGCAGCTAAGCGTGCTTGGGCGAGAGTAGTACTAGGATGGGTGACCTCCCGGGAAGTCCTCGTGTTGCACCCCTTTTCTATTTTGTTTTTCGATCTAAAACGATTCTAGCTTTGGAAAACCCATAACTTTTGAACCGTGAGGATCTACGCCGCCCACAGCACCTTTTTGGAAAGCCCTAGTAACCATCAAGGGCGGTTAAAGGACGTCGCGATTTTTCGGCCCCAAATTCAGCCGTTTTGACCCTCAAACGGGCTGCTGAAATTTACGGAGCGTAAAATAGTCAAGATGCGTTTTTCGAGTGTTTGGTGTTGTTATTGTTGTGTTCTACATCAATCTCGAGCACTTTGGTTCGAGAAAAAAATGCTAGCAAATCTTGTGGGTCCCACACCATCCACTCGAATTGTCGAAACGAAAGGACAAATGGAATCGCGAGTCATGTACTGACGGGTGCGATCATACCAGCACTAATGCACCGGATTCCATCAGAACTCCGCAGTTAAGCGTGCTTGGGCGAGAGTAGTACTAGGATGGGTGACCTCCCGGGAAGTCCTCGTGTTGCACCCCTTTTCTATTTTGCTTTTCGATCTAAAACGATTCTAGCTTTGGAAAACCCATAACTTTTGAACCGTGAGGATCTACGCCGCCCACAGCACCTTTTCGGAAAGCCCTAGAAACCATCAAGGGCGGTTAAAGGACGTCGCGATTTTTCGGCCCCAAATTCAGCCGTTTTGACCCTCAAACGGGCTGCTGAAATTTACGGAGCGTAAAATAGTCAAGATGTGTTTTTCGAGTGTTTGTTGTTGTTGTTGTTGTGTTCTACATCAATCTCGAGCACTTTGGTTCAAGAAAAAAAATGCCAGCAAATCTTGTGGGTCCCACGCCATCCACTCGAATTGTCGAAACGAAAGGACAAATGGAATCGCGAGTCATGTACTGACGGGTGCGATCATACCAGCACTAATGCACCGGATCCCATCAGAACTCCGCAGCTAAGCGTGCTTGGGCGAGAGTAGTACTAGGATGGGTGACCTCCCGGGAAGTCCTCGTGTTGCACCCCTTTTCTATTTTGTTTTTCGATCTAAAACGATTCTAGCTTTGGAAAACCCATAACTTTTGAACCGTGAGGATCTACGCCGCCCACAGCACCTTTTCGGAAAGCCCTAGAAACCATCAAGGGCGGTTAAAGGACGTCGCAATTTTTCGGCCCCAAATTCAGCCGTTTTGACCCTCAAACGGGCTGCTGAAATTTACGGAGCGTAAAATAGTCAAGATGCGTTTTTCGAGTGTTTGGTGTTGTTATTGTTGTGTTCTACATCAATCTCGAGCACTTTGGTTCGAGAAAAAAATGCTAGCAAATCTTGTGGGTCCCACACCATCCACTCGAAAGGACAAATGGAATCGCGAGTCATGTACTGACGGGTGCGATCATACCAGCACTAATGCACCGGATTCCATCAGAACTCCGCAGTTAAGCGTGCTTGGGCGAGAGTAGTACTAGGATGGGTGGCCTCCCGGGAAGTCCTCGTGTTGCACCCCTTTTCTATTTTGTTTTTCGATCTAAAACGATTCTAGCTTTGGAAAACCCATAACTTTTGAACCGTGAGGATCTACGCCGCCCACAGCACCTTTTCGGAAAGCCCTAGAAACCATCAAGGGCGGTTAAAGGACGTCGCGATTTTTCGGCCCCAAATTCAGCCGTTTTGACCCTCAAACGGGCTGCTGAAATTTACGGAGCGTAAAATAGTCAAGATGCGTTTTTCGAGTGTTTGGTGTTGTTATTGTTGTGTTCTACATCAATCTCGAGCACTTTGGTTCGAGAAAAAAATGCTAGCAAATCTTGTGGGTCCCACCATCCACTCGAATTGTCGAAACGAAAGGACAAATGGAATCGCGAGTCATGTACTGACGGGTGCGATCATACCAGCACTAATGCACCGGATTCCATCAGAACTCCGCAGTTAAGCGTGCTTGGGCGAGAGTAGTACTAGGATGGGTGACCTCCCGGGAAGTCCTCGTGTTGCACCCCTTTCTATTTTGTTTTTCGATCTAAAACGATTATAGCTTTGGAAAACCCATAACTTTTGAACCGTGAGGATCTACGCCGCCCACAGCACCTTTTCGGAAAGCCCTAAAAACCATCAAGGGCGGTTAAAGGACGTCGCGATTTTTCGGCCCCAAATTCAGCCGTTTTGACCCTCAAACGGGCTGCTGAAATTTACGGAGCGTAAAATAGTCAAGATGTGTTTTTCGAGTGTTTGGTGTTGTTGTTGTTGTGTTCTACATCAATCTCGAGCACTTTGGTTCGAGAAAAAAAATGCCAGCAAATCTTGTGGGTCCCACGCCATCCACTCGAATTGTCGAAACGAAAGGACAAATGGAATCGCGAGTCATGTACTGACGGGTGCGATCATACCAGCACTAATGCACCGGATCCCATCAGAACTCCGCAGCTAAGCGTGCTTGGGCGAGAGTAGTACTAGGATGGGTGACCTCCCGGGAAGTCCTCGTGTTGCACCCCTTTTTCTATTTTGTTTTTCGATCTAAAACGATTCTAGCTTTGGAAAACCCATAACTTTTGAACCGTGAGGATCTACGCCGCCCACAGCACCTTTTTGGAAAGCCCTAGAAACCATCAAGGCGGTTAAAGGACGTCGCAATTTTTCGGCCCCAAATTCAGCCGTTTTGACCCTCAACGGGCTGCTGAAATTTACGGAGCGTAAAATAGTCAAGATGCGTTTTTCGAGTGTTTGGTGTTGTTTTGTTGTGTTCTACATCAATCTCGAGCACTTTGGTTCGAGAAAAAAATGCTAGCAAATCTTGTGGGTCCCACACCATCCACTCGAAAGGACAAATGGAATCGCGAGTCATGTACTGACGGGTGCGATCATACCAGCACTAATGCACCGGATTCCATCAGAACTCCGCAGTTAAGCGTGCTTGGGCGAGAGTAGTACTAGGATGGGTGACCTCCCGGGAAGTCCTCGTGTTGCACCCCTTTTCTATTTTGTTTTTCGATCTAAAACGATTCTAGCTTTGGAAAACCCATAACTTTTGAACCGTGAGGATCTACGCCGCCCACAGCACCTTTTCGGAAAGCCCTAGAAACCATCAAGGGCGGTTAAAGACGTCGCGATTTTTCGGCCCCAAATTCAGCCGTTTTGACCCTCAAACGTGCTGCTGAAATTTTACGGAGCGTAAAATAGTCAAGATGTGTTTTTCGAGTGTTTTTTGTTGTTGTTGTTGTGTTCTACATCAATCTCGAGCACTTTGGTTCAAGAAAAAAAATGCCAGCAAATCTTGTGGGTCCCACGCCATCCACTCGAATTGTCGAAACGAAAGGACAAATGGAATCGCGAGTCATGTACTGACGGGTGCGATCATACCAGCACTAATGCACCGGATCTCATCAGAACTCCGCAGCTAAGCGTGCTTGGGCGAGAGTATTACTAGGATGGGTGACCTCCCGGGAAGTCCTCGTGTTGCACCCCTTTTCTATTTTGTTTTTCGATCTAAAACGATTCTAGCTTTGGAAACCCATACTTTTGAACCGTGAGGATCTACGCCGCCCACAGCACCTTTTCGGAAAGCCCAAAAACCATCAAGGGCGGTTAAAGGACGTCGCGATTTTTCGGCCCCAAATTCAGCCGTTTTGACCCTCAAACGGGCTGCTGAAATTTACGGAGCGTAAAATAGTCAAGATTGTTTTCGAGTGTTTTGGTGTTGTTGTTGTTGTGTTCTACATCAATCTCGAGCACTTTGGTTCAAGAAAAAAATGCCAGCAAATCTTGTGGGTCCCACGCCATCCACTCGAATTGTCGAAACGAAAGGACAAATGGAATCGCGAGTCATGTACTGACGGGTGCGATCATACCAGCACTAATGCACCGGATTCCATCAGAACTCCGCAGCTAAGCGTGCTTGGGCGAGAGTAGTACTAGGATGGGTGACCTCCCGGGAAGTCCTCGTGTTGCAAACCCCTTTTCTATTTTGTTTTTTCGATCTAAAACGATTCTAGCTTTGGAAAACCCATAACTTTTGAACCGTGAGGATCTACGCCGCCCACAGCACCTTTTTGGAAAGCCCTAGAAACCATCAAGGGCGTTAAAGGACGTCGCGATTTTTTGGCCCAAATTCAGCCGTTTTGACCCTCAAACGGGCTGCTGAAATTTACGGAGCGTAAAATAGTCAAGATGCGTTTTTCGAGTGTTTGGTGTTGTTATTGTTGTGTTCTACATCAATCTCGAGCACTTTGGTTCGAGAAAAAAATGCTAGCAAATCTTGTGGGTCCCACGCCATCCACTCGAATTGTCGAAACGAAAGGACAAATGGAATCGCGAGTCATGTACTGACGGGTGCGATCATACCAGCACTAATGCACCGGATTCCATCAGAACTCCGCAGTTAAGCGTGCTTGGGCGAGAGTAGTACTAGGATGGGTGACCTCCCGGGAAGTCCTCGTGTTGGCAACCCCTTTTCTATTTTGTTTTTCGATCTAAAACGATTCTAGCTTTGGAAATTCCATAACTTTTGAACCGTGAGGATCTACGCCCCCCA
>NW_026014290.1:0-27640 GCF_020379485.1 Brassica napus | reverse complement strand
TACGATTAAAGTATGTGATTGAGTTTTAGAATATATTGGAATTTTAATTTAAAAGTTTATATTGTAAGTTTGTAAAGATTGGATTTATGATTTTGTATGTAGATATTAATTTGGGGATAGGGTATTAGATACATAGTGTAATTTAAGATTCGGTGTTTGAGGTTTAGAATTTAATTTAAGATTAGATTTTTTAAATTAAATTTTGAGTTTAGGTTTAAGATTGGATTGAAGTTTTGAGATTTATGTTTAGGGTCTAAAAAACATATTTAAAGTTTGGGGTGACCAATATTTAATGATATATTTTTTTTAAAACATCTATTAAAATTTGAATAAAACTTAAAATGTGAAATTAAAATAATAAAACATATATTAAAATTTGAATAAACTTAAAATGTGAAATTAAAATAATAAAATATTCGAGTTTTAGGGGTTGTTTCTAAAGTTTAGAGTTTAGGGTTATAGACATGATTTTATTATTATCTCAGTGAAAGCACAAGTAAAACATCTCACTTCTTTAATAGAACAGATAGTCCTTTGACATAGTAAAACACTGTCTCGCCACTGTCATCAACATCAGAGCTAAAGTTATATATTTGACCAAACCAACAAATACATATTTGATATGATTACAACAGTAGTTCGATACAGAAATTTGAAAAATATAAGCTAGGAATCAGATTTATTCAGAGACAATTCTGATTCATCGACTATGGGAACCTCATTACTGATATCACCAGCAAGCTGTTCTTCTGTTCCACAGACCAAACCATTAAAGAGAAGACGCAGCAATGTAACACAAAAGCGCATCTCTGATTACCAAATCACCTCACCGAGCCATTGACGGAAGAAACATGACGGAGATGACGGTGTGAGCTTCTGTGTCAGACCCAGTTTCCGTGAGTGTAGTGAGATCGTTCCTACTGAATCACTACTTATCAGCCTTTAAGATGGTTTCAGTCATCTGCAACAGATATGAAAAGAGTGAAACTTAAACTCAGTAATTAGAGCTACGAATACGATGACCCCAAAGAGACAGTACAATTGCAGTATATACTTCTTGACAGATCAGATCAGAGAAAGACCAAATAAGATCTCACCACAAGCTATCAAACTGCAGTTTCAATACAGTCACAGCACAAGGCGATTCAGACACAAGACAAGCTCAGTTCTTAACTAAACGAGCATCATCCACTTGCAATTTTAACACAACGGTCTTAACTAAACGAGCATCATCCACTTCAATCTCTAAAATGTAGGGGATGGATTTGACCATCCCACAAGGTCCGAGGAATAGAAAGGCCTGGCCCGGATTAGGTAGAGCGACGGCTCGACTGTCGGCTCAAGAGTCGGATCTCTCGGCTTGACTCTTGAGCTATGTTACATGGAATCGGAAGCGGGTACCTGGAAGCGGAAGCGTTACGAAGCACGGAAGCGAGTTTTTAAAATATTTAGGAAGCGGTACGTGTTGGAAGCGTATTTCATATATATATATATATTATTAAACACCATAATAAATTATATTAAATATAAACATTTTTCATACTGAAAATTTAGTTAATTATGCATATATGATAACTCGAAATAAAAATAAGTATTTATAATTACAAAGTAACATATAAAGTATATATCTAAGTTATGACATATATATGGCTTTTAGACTGAAAAAGAAAACAGAGCACATCAATAATCGATTGACCTCAGCACCACAGACCACTTACAACACACAACCACTATAAGCTGATTTTTACAAAAAAAAATCAATCGATTGACCCACAGCCATTAAATAGTTGAATAATACAAACAAACAAACAAGTGAACAAAAAGAAAAGTATAGTTAGATTACTATAAAGAAAACAGAGGTATATGAATTATCTTTTCTTGGAAGTTTACTGTAACGAGACTTTTTAGTTTTTCGCTATTCATTTCTTTGTTTCAAAAATTGAATATGGGTTTTATATTTATAGAATGGACTAAGTTGGGCAACAAACAAATTTGTGCTTTGTAGGCTGTGTTTCTGATACGAACACAGTAAACTGTTGATGTTCATAACATCATCTTCCCGGAACATCATTTTCTAATGCTTCAATTGCACCACCGATCTTCCACTTTAGAATCATATGCTTCATAACGCTTTCAACACTCTTCAGCTCATCAATTTTGGAAATCGCGATTCGAAGACGATTCCGTGCGATTCCGAGGATTTTGACCATCCCACAACCCGAGGAATAGAAAGGCCTCCGGATCGAGGAACGCACGACCATCGGTCGCTCCATGCAACACTTGGCTTGAGTACTTTTAGTCGATCATCATCGACTGAAGTACATCCGGCTCAGCGGCTGCTCGGACGCCTACGGGCTTCTCGGCCCAGCAGAGGAGGCCCACCAAGATGGCGTAAATTAGGTCAAGGACGAGGCATCAGGACGTCTATATAAGGAAAGGGGAGACAACGAGAGAAGGATCCGAAATCACTGACTAACACTTGGCGGCTAGATTAGGGTTTTCACCTTTGCTTCATCTCGCCGTTAGTTGTACTTTTCCGGTAGCTCATCGAGCCACCGGCTTCCTTTCTGTCGCACTCTCTTCTTTTCCCTTGTAACCGACTGAACGTTTTCTTCGACCATTAATAAGACGTCTTTGTTTAAACCCACATCTTATTTTATTACCGTTTTCCGATCAAACAGTTGGCGCCCACCGTGGGGCAACTAGCAAAGTAACGTCAGAACTATGGTCGTTAGCAACGACAGTTCTTCGTCAGGCGAGGAGCGCGAAGCTCTCGAGGTGACGCCGGCTCCAGAGGTGACACCTACGCCTACACCAGTAACTCCACTTCCCCATCCTGCGTCTATGGAAACTATCCTGGCACGCCTCGCCCCTACAAGAAGCGGCGGAGCGAAGGCGGCAGTTGACCAAATCACGGCGATAGCAAAGATCCTTGCTCCTCTCGCTGCAAACGCCGAAGCTTCAACGGCGCAGTATCGTCGACACCTGTTCGCCACAGAACGAACCACCGACTTAGCACCTACGCGGGATAACGATAACCAAAGCGCCGGTAACGACACCAACGCGCACACCGCAAGCGAACTAGCCGCGTTGAAACAGTCGGTCCTCGATATCAATTCGAAGATCCACCAGGTGACGACGTCCGCGCCCCAAATCGAGCATGTACTCGCGGAATCTCTTCGTACACCCTTCACGCAAAAGGTTACCGGCGTGCGGCTACAGAAGATGGAGAAACTCCGTCTTCCAACCTTCAAAGGTCTCTCTGACCCTTCTACTCACGTCACGTCTTTCAACATAGCGATGCGACGCGCAAACCTGACCGACGAAGACAAAGACGCCGGCTTTTGCCAACTCTTCGTCGAAACCCTAGAAGGACCGGCCCTTACTTGGTTCACCGGCCTCAGAGAGAACTCCGTCGACTGTTTCCACGACCTCTCGACGGCTTTCCTTAAGAACTATATCATGTTCACCAACCAGGAAGCGACCGTGTCAGATTTGTGGAACCTCACTCACGCCAGCGACCACAGTCTCCGCGACTTCATGGAGAAATTCAAAGCTATTGTCTCAAAGATTGATAATCTCCGACCATATCGCGGTCGAATCTTTGATGAACACCTTGCACGTCGACTCCACATTCCGCCAGGATCTTTACCGATATCCGACAAAAGTCTGTCTGACGCCGCCATCGCTCGCTCGCACAACTTTATCCGCATGGATGGAAGAAGACACCAGAGCAAAGTTCGCAAAAGAAGCAGCAAAGCAGAAGCAGCAGCAGACGATCCTCCCGAACAAACGACACCTCCCGAGCCCGCCAGCACTCCTCCGGTGGAAATACCACTCCAAAAGCGAGGCTACGTTAGCTCGGTCGATGATGAGGAATCTCCAAAATCAGCAGCCATCACGCGAGAGAAAGGCTGGAACCACTGGGATCGAGACTCCGCTCTGAAGCAATCAACCTCATCCGAACCAGCGAGTTCAAACTCCGAGGAGGAGCCGAAAAAAAATGGTGTCCTCTACACAAAAGGGATTCCCATGATACGAAGGAATGCAAGGTCCTCATCGGGCAGTTTTTCGACGGGATCACTAATGGGACAATCCAAATGCCCACTTCTCCTACGACACCGAACACTAAAACACTAAATAAAGAGACAAAGAGAACAAGGAGAAGAAGGCACAGAAGTCTCAAAAGAACACGGCCCCAAGCGAGGAAAGAACAAGCCCCGAGTGCACTCCCGTCAACAACGTCGGCCCCGCCAACGATTCGTCAGAAGACGAACACCCGCGTCGCCGGCGACGAGTGGAAGTCATACTCTCTCACCCTTGCGACTCCTCTGATGACGACGTCCCGACAGTGCAACCAGATCTGCGCGATAAATTGGACAGCAAGGATAAGCAGTCTCTCGCTCCCTCGAAAGTAGATAAAGACTACGCGCATTCTATGAAGCGAAAAAGCGCCACAAACGAAAACACAGGAACAACCACCGACCTCCGTGCGACCATCTCAAAATGCAACGCTCGGAGAGTCTGTCAAACTGGCGACCTTCGCGACCAGCTCAATTCAAAGGCCGACGACCTGCGAATCCAACTCAACCGTTCGAAAGGATCCGATCTGCGACGACGTCTCGAGTCAAAAAAGAAACAGCCCGCAGAAATTCCTACATTCGAGAACACAACTGACGATTTGAGGAAGCAACTCGAATCAATGCGAGCTACCCGAGCCCCGCACATTAATGTCATAATGGGCGGATCACCACCTTGCTGTGACTCGGTTCGAGCCGTCAATGATTACAAACGTCAAGCAACCACCTCTCAAGAGTGGCATTCTCCAGTCGAAAATGATCACCAGATCACTTTTTCGGCACTAGACACCAAGGGCGTCCACATGCCACATAACGATCCTCTCCTCGTCGACCTTGACATCGGCGAATGTCTGGTCGGAAAAGTCCTTATTGATACCGGCAGCTCAGTCGATCTCATCTTTCGCGACACACTCGACAAAATGGGAGTTGATTTAAGGGATTTGAAGCCTTCCTCTCGCACGCTCACCGGCTTCAACGGAGCCTCGGAGCAAATGATCGGGACAATTCGCCTTCCAGTTTACGCAGGTGGTATAACCCGCACCGTCAAGTTCTCCGTCACGCCGCGCCAAAGCACCCTATATGCCATACATACTTGGAACACCATGGCTGCATTCCATGAAAGCCGTCCCTTCGACTTATCATCAATGCATCAAATTTCCCGGAAAAGACGGCAAAACTCAGACGATTCGGGGAGATCAACAAGCCGCGAGAGAACTACTGTTCGCAACTGTAAAGATATGCAGCAACAAGGAGGAAGTCTCGAAGTCGCAATTGATGAATCCGACCCGACGAAAATCATCCGAGTTGGCGTCTACCTGTCTGACGACGTATGTTCAAGGATCATCTCTTTCATCAAAGACAACGCCTCGACGTTCGCCTGGAAGACTTCCGACATGAAGGGGATCGACCCCACAGTTACCTCTCATGAACTGCACGTCGACCCAACGTTCAAACCCATCCGACAGAAGCGACGAAAACTCGGTCCAGAACGTTCTAAAGCCGTAAACGAAGAAGTCGACAGGCTCCTCGATGTGGGTTTCATAACCGAAGTCCGATACCCCGAATGGTTGGCTAACCCGGTTGTCGTCAAAAACAAAAACGGCAAATGGCGCATATGCGTCGACTTCACGGACCTCAACAAGGCGTGCCCAAAGGACAACTACCCACTCCCTCATATCGATCGTCTCGTCGAATCAACTGCTGGTAACGAACTCCTAACCTTCATGGACGCTTTCTCGGGATACAACCAGATCTTGATGCATCCCGACGATCGCGAGAAGACGACATTCATCACCGACAGAGGGACCTACTGCTACAAGGTGATGCCCTTCGGGTTAAAGAACGCCGGCGCGACATATCAGAGACTCGTCAACCGAATGTTCGCTGATCAGCTAGGCAACACCATGGAAGTGTACATCGACGACATGTTAGTCAAAATCGCTCAAGGCCGACGATCACCTAAACAGCTTACGCGACTGCTTCAAGATCTTAAATGACTACGGGATGTAGCTCAACCCGGCCAAGTGTACCTTCGGTGTCACTTCGGGAGAATTCATCGGCTATATTGTCACTCAACGAGGAATCGAGGCTAACCCCAAGCAGATCTCGGCGATCCTCGATCTTCCAAGCCCAAAGAACAGCCGCGAAGTACAGCGACTAACCGGACGCATAGCAGCTCTCAACAGGTTCATCTCGCGATCAACCGATAAGTGTCTTCCCTTCTACGAGCTACTAAGGGGCAACAAGAGGTTCGTCTGGGACGAAAAGTGCGAGGAGGCGTTTAATCAACTCAAGCACTACCTCACAACCCCCCCAGTACTATCAAAGCCAGAAGCCGGCGACACATTGTCTCTCTACATAGCCGTCACATCCTCCGCTGTCAGCAGCGTGCTCATTCGAGAAGATCGGGGAGAACAGAAACCAATCTTTTACATAAGTAAAAGAATGACCGAGCCGGAGACGAGATACCCAACACTCGAAAAGATGGCCTTAGCTATCGTCACCTCGGCCAGGAAACTGCGACCCTACTTTCAGTCGCACACGATTGAAGTACTCTCCAACCAACCACTCTGAACGGTTATGCATAATACTAACCAGTCAGGACGGTTGACTAAATGGGCGATGGAGCTGAGCGAACATGACATCGTGTACAAGAATCGCACAGCAGCAAAGTCACAGGTCCTTGTAGACTTCTTGATCGAGTTAACACCAGAGCTGGAGCAAGACCTCATCCTACCAAGTTTAAACTGGATCCTCCACGTCGACGGTTCATCCACGAGTAAAGGGTCGGGGGCAGGAGTGCAACTGCAATCACCAACAGGAGAACTCATCCGGCAGTCATTCAGTTTTGGTTTTGCGGCGTCAAACAACGAAGCTGAATACGAGTCCCTCATCGCAGGACTCCGTCTCGCCAAGGCAGTGAAGGCCAAAAGAATCAGCGCTTACTGCGACTCTCAACTTGTCGTAAGCCAGTACCTCGGCGATTACGACGTCGACAACAAAAGGATGGACGCCTACCTCAAACTCGTCCAAGACCTCACGCGAGACTTCGAGTTCTTCGAACTCACGAAGGTTCCTCGCGGAGAAAATGTCTGTGCCGACGCCCTCGCTGCTCTAGGAAGCAAGCTACACGATCAAGTCAAGAGGACAATCCCAATCCATAAAATCGAGAAACCGAGCATCGATACGAAGGCGGAACAGACTGCGATCGCAGCAGCGAATAGCGAAGCGATAGACATCGACGAAGCAGAACCTCCTTCGCAGGATGATCAGCCAACAGATTGGCGCAAGGAACTCATCGATTACCTCGCTGAAGGTTTATTGCCCACCGAGAAATGGGACGCGCGGCGACTGAAGCGACGTAGCGCACACTACGTTGTCATGGACGGGGAACTACACCGATGGACCGCGACGAAGGTGCTACTCAAATGTATCTCCGGCGAAGAAACGAGACTAGTCATGGCCGAAACACATGAAGGAGCAGCAGGTAATCAATCGGGCGGACGAGCCCTCGCACAAAAAGTAAAGAATCTCGGATTCTACTGGCCAACCATGAACGCCGACTGCGAGACATACGTGCGCAAGTACGACAAATGCCAGCGTCATGCTTCCACGTTACACAGCCCAACGGAGTTCCTTCATACCCTAACTGCTCCATACCCATTCATGCGATGGGGAATGGACATCATCGGTCCGATGCCGGCATCCCGCCAAAAGAAGTTCATCCTGGTCCTCACATATTACTTTACCAAATGGGTTGAAGCCGAAGCCTACGCCAGCATCACCGACAAGGAGGTGCAAAACTTCGTCTGGAGGAACATAATCTGCCGACATGGGCTCCCATACGAGATCATTACAGACAACGGTTCACAATTCATCTCGCATCACTTCAAGGGATTCTGCGACAGATGGCGAATTCGACTCAACATGTCGACCCCGAGAAACCCGCAAAGTAACGGCCAAGCCGAGTCGACGAACAAGACCATCATCGACGGTCTGAAGAAACGACTCGACTTAAAGAAAGGTTGCTGGGCAGATGAACTAGACGGTGTCCTGTGGTCCCACAGAACAACTCCCCGCGGAGCGACGAAGGCTACCCCTTTCTCGATGGCCTACGGCGTCGAGGCAATGGCCCCCGCAGAAGTGAGTGTGACGAGCTTGCACCGATCGGAATGCCACAAAACGTCCAACTAACCGCGACATGCTGCTCGACGCACTCGACGACATCGAGGAAAAGCGCGACCAAGCACTACTCCATATCCAGAATTACCAGCATCAGATCGAGAGCTTTTACAACAAAAAGGTCAAATCGCGTCCCCTCGAAAAGGGCAATCTTGTCTTAAGAAAGGTCTTCGAAAACACTAAGGAATGGAAAGAAGCGAAAGAACGACCAACGGTCACGTTCTCTCGCTCAAAAAAAAAAAAAAAAAAAAGAAAAGAAGCGAAAGAACGACCAACGGTCACGTTCTCTCGCTCAAAAAAAAAAAAAAAAAAAAAAAGGAGCCGAGTAAATGCGCCTCAAAAGCCACTTTTACTCGCAATCTAAGAACTACGAATGGCTTGATTCCCACAAAGTGATACGTAGGCAGCCCAAAAGAAAAAGGGGTCCAGCCGAAAAAAAAAAAAAAAATACAAACCTCCTCCCGAGGAATCGATCTCCGAAGCAAACGATCACTTAAGCAATGCCGACACGAGCATGCCCCGGCTTCTCGAACAAGCGTATCGGTACTCGCATCCCACGTTGGATATGTCCTGATCAGACACGTATTCACAGGAGTCGACCGTGTTGCGATTTAAACCAACACGACCGAGACAATGACTCCAACTCACCCTGTAATTTACTAAGTAAAGTTTGGCCCACCGAACGCTTGAAAATTACGCTAGGGTCAATTTGGAACCGTCAACGTCGAGGATTTATAATTAAACTCAAATGACGAACGATCGCGAGTCAAAGAAATCGACCGAGACAAAGTCATGACGAGCTTAACACTACAACGATTCGATATCTCGATTATAATTAAACTCAAATGACGAACGATCGCGAGTCAAAGAAATCGACCGAGACAAAGTCATAACGAGCCCAACACTACAACGATTCGATATCTCGAATAATGTTTATACTAAACGAACAGTCACTTCAAATCTTGAGAAATCATGCATTTGATAGACAAGTACAATAAAAGATAAACAATTAATACGATTCGAAGAGTTGTAACAGAGGAAAAACAAAGTAGAAGCCTCGAAAGGCAAAGGTCTAAAAGGCAACAACATAAGTCCTCCGGGACTCAAAAGAAACAACAAACAGAAAAGACTAAGCTTCCTGATCGCTCTCGCGATCGTTGAGGCGGAGAGCTCCGAAGCCCTGACGCTTGACTCACGAGCAGCCGGAGAAGCATGAACTTCACCTGATCTCGGGACGATCTCTGGATCGGCCAAAGGACCTTCAGGAAGAAGCGTCGGGTCTTCGCGCCGCTCTTCAGTCGGATGAGTAAGCGGAACGTGAAGATTCGCTGCAATCTCCGGATCGATCAAGCCGGCGTTGGACCCATACGGATCGAGACTCGCCAAGATTCGAGTATCCACAAACTGAGAGTCCAATACGAGAGGAGAAAGCGTGAGATCTTCCTCGGGTATCTCGCCCACCCTAAGCTTCTCGGCTTCCTCCTCGTACTTCTTCTCTTGCTCGGCAAAAATCTCGATAGTAGCTTGCGAGATGTCGCTCCCAGCCCTCTTCAAAGCCTCAAGGCATTTCCTGGTTCCGAAGGCTTGGCTATGAAGCAACCGTGCCTCCTCATAGGGACCTCGTCGCTCTTCTCGGGAGCGAATCCTAGCGAAGCGACGATTAGCTTTCGCGGCCATCTCGCTCAACTCTTCCTCTTTCCCTCGTCACTTCCAGGATCCTGGAGTCTCTAAGGCACCTCATCTCTCTTTCATGAGACGCAGCGAGCAAAACCTTCTCGCTCTCAAGTTCGGCGTTCTTCCGCTCTAGCTCACGAACGACTCCTCGGGATACCTCCAACTCGGCTTTGAGCTCGTCTCTTCGAGCAATGATGCGAGCAACCATCCCGTTAAGCCTCTCGACGTCAGCCCTCGACGCATTCAGCTGGCGAGCAGAAGCTTCCTCTTTCTCCGCGTACTCCTTAGACAGCTCGAGTTCGCCTAAAGCTCCCTTCAGGGCAGTGTCGTACTTATCGATCACGACGTTCGTCGCACTATCCCCCTAAACAAACGAGGAGATGAAAATTGTAAGGAAAAGTCAAAGAACGAAACAAAAAAAAGAAGGGACCGAGCCATTTACCAGCAGCTTGGCCCTCGCGGCTTCCTCGTATTCACCCCCAAAGATGAGGTCCTTCACAGCGGGCAAAGGTTTCGCCCTCCCCCTTAATTGGCGAAGGAACTCCCCACACTTCTCGGGAACGAACACTGGGGGGCCGGTCCCTCGTAGTGAAACGAAACCTTGTCTGGAAAGTTAACTCCAGGCACCCTCCTCAAGATAGCGGAGCCGCGAGAAGAAGTGCCGACCTGAGCGACCCCTTCCCCAATGGGAACCGGAGTTCCCTCGCGAGAGGACGCCAGAATAGGAGATCGCGCCTCATCGCCAACCTCGTCGTTACGTCTCCTGATCAAAAGCGGCGACTCTCCGCTGTCTTCTTCAGAACCGTCCGGACGGGCGGCGTTAAGAGGAATTTCAGATTCCTCCCTTTCACCAACTTCCACCGCATCGTCCAGTTCTCCCGAGATTTCAGCCTCAGAAGCCTCGTCTTCGGGTTGAAGTTCTTCTTCTTGAACATCACCCTCCTCATTCTCAGTCGGTTCTTTGGGATTCTCCGACTGCTCATCAGCAGGCTTCTCTGTCCTCTTCTTCTTCTTCTTCTTCTTCTTTTGGGGTTCGCCAGAAGGAGGAACGTCGCTCGCCTCCTCGGCGTTCCTCTCGACTCCCGAGCTGCCCCTCTTCCATTTTTTACCCTTCCCCGCGTTTCTAGCGCCAGAAGGGGGAACCTCACCAATGCGAGGAACCGTCGTCGAAGGTCCTTCCTCGCTGGCCAGTCCCAGCTGGGCGGCTAACATCGCGCTCAAATCGGGAAGAGTTCCCATCCTCTTTGCTTCAGAGACTCGCTTCTGGATGTCCTTTGGGAAGATATCTAGTCGCTTGGTGCGAATAGGAAGAACGGTCGGAAGGTCAGATCTCCACTCTCCTGAAAACACAAGGCGGAAAAGTCAGGGCACGACAAACAAACTTTGCAAAAAAAAATAACCAGAAACGGCGAGGGAACGTACTTCGAGCGATCCGGTCCTTAAGCTCGCCAATCTTCCCGACGGTAATCTCGGACCAACGGTAGATCTGAAGCAAATTGACGGCTCGAACGCTCTTCAGGAAATCCTCAGGATAGACTGGAGACGTGGGATGGTCAACTGCGAGCACAACAAAAAGAAAGTTCCGTTAAGATCAACAAAATCAGACGTAGCTCGCGACTAGATATTCTACCACAAGAACGGTTCCACAGGACCCGATAGTCCCTCGAGGAGGCTCCTCGAAAGCCGAGTCGTCGGACTTGATGAAGAAGTAGGAACGCTGCCAATTCTGTGTTTTGTTTGGATGACCGGCGCACACATTGCAGTTTGGTCGCATCTTCACCGAGTAGGTTCCGTCCTTCATATCGGTTATCGAGGTCATCTCCTCGAACGACCTGACGCTCATCGGCATGTCAATCTCCTCCGCTAGAACTGATAGAGTGACGGCTAGTCGCAGCGAGCCGTTCAGTAACTGACTAATCGCGATATCTCGCCGCATAGCGTACGCGGTGATCAGTCGCGGGATGGGGAACCAACAGCGAGTGTCATCCTGGAAATAAGACTTGTATACTGTTTGGTACCCGATCGGAGGAGACCAAGGCCTTTGCTCCTTCGTAGGAATGAGGAAGGTCACGCCTGTAGCATTCTTGGCCCGAAGAACCCTCTTCACGCTCCTCAGGGTCGACTTAGTCTCCTCCACACCGTCCCAATCTTGACCAGCCACGAAAGCAGGGCGCAATAAATCAGGATGTAGTCGCGGAAGCTCCTCGAAAATCCCTTCGGGATAGAAGGTCGTCGGAAACAACTCGGCTTCGGAGTCGTCGTCTTCCGAAGAATCGTCTTCCACTGCGCGAACCCTCAAGGTAATCGAGTCAACGGGCACCGCCCCACTCTGTCCGTCTCTCGCACACTCCGTCGCATCCCCCACGACGACGTTTTCGCTCCCTTCCCTCGCAAGCCGTGTAGCATCTGCGACCAAAAGCCTCTGGGAGCGAGACAAATCAACTGTATCCATCATCGCCTCGTGATGAGTCGACTCGAGATCCCCGATACAACCTCCGTCTGGACCCCTTGCCGGAGCTGATGCCGCAACAACTGAGTTCCCCTTTTGCTGCCTCGATAACCCCTGAGCCGACGACATGGTAGAACAAGGCGGCGAAGAACGCGTCGAATGAAGGCTATAACACTTAGAGAGATAAAAGAAGAAGAGAGAGAAAGTACCTTTGATCGCGGAGGAAACTTGAAGAAATGAGAGGGGATCTGTGTATTTATAAGGAAAAGAGAGGGGGGAACTCGAGGCATCATCATTAGGTCTATTCGGGCCTAGATGGGCCTCGAAACTCTCCCAAAAATCCAGCGGACCCTCGCGACGTTTCAACTTCTCGGTGCATTTAAAAGAGAAAAAGGGGGGGGGGAATTCGAGGTGTCGTCATTAAGCCTAAACGGGCTTAAATGGGCCTCGAAACTCTCCCAGATATCCAGCGGACCCTCGCGACGGTTCGACTTCTCGTCTAAATCGGACGTCGGTCATCTTAAAATCAGAATAAACCAACGGTTAATCTAGATATGTCAATCGGGATGATTATCCGCGACTAATCGGCCTCAAGCGGAAATATTTCAGAACCCTCCATGCGACACAACGATCAAAAGGAGCGATAAAGCCTCTACTGCTCGCTTCCGAGAGAACGACGCTGTGCGACTCATCGACCAACCGCTCCAACTTTCCAACAGACCTTCTATTCCCTCAAACCTTCAAACCTTAGAATCCATCACGAGCCAGAAAGCACTTCGCTCGCTAATGGACTGGGGGGGGACTTACTGTAGGGGATGGATTTGACCATCCCACAAGGCCCGAGGAATAGAAAGGTCTGGCCCGGATTAGGTAGAGCGACGGCTCGATTGGTCGGCTCAAGAGTCAGATCTCTCGGCTTGACTCTTGAGTACTTTTAGGCGATCATCATCGACTGAAGTGCATCCAGCTCAGCGGCTGCTCGGACGCCTACGGGCTTCTCGGCCCAGCAGAGGAGGCCCACCAAGACGGCGTAAATTAGGTCAAGGACGAGGCATCAGGACGTCTATATAAGGGAAAGGGGAGACAACGAGAGAAGGATCTGAAATCACTGACCAACACTTGGCGGCTAGATTAGGGTTTTCACCTTTACTTCATCTCGCCGTTAGTTGTACTTTTCCGGTAGCTCATCGAGCCACTGGCTTCCTTTTTGTCGCACTCTTTTCTTTTCCCTTGTAACCGACTGAACGTTTTTCTTCGACCATTAATAAGACGTCTTTGTTTAAACTCGCATCTTATTTATTACCGTTTTCCGATCAAACATAAAATCAAACATACAAAACACCCACAAATCAAATCATAAGCCATCAAGCATCCAAGAGCAACTCGCCAGAAAGTTGGAAACTTTATTTTATGGTTAATTTACAAACCTTAATGACAACATAAATAACTCCTTTGTCAACACAGAAGTAAGTCCATGAGCGCCGAGTGTTCTTCTCCGAGAACTTCCTCATAATCTCCACAGATTTCTCCTATGGTTCCGCTGCATCAAACCCACAAACAACAAGAAGATATTCCAAACCCAATTATCAATATCCCCGAAGGTTGAATCAACAGGGGATTGAAGAAACTTTTTACATTGGTGGGTCCGGAGGGATTGGTGGCTCTGGAGGTTTAGACGGTGGTAGAGAGAGCAGCGGGTGATGGTGGTGCCACTGCTAGACGAAGCGGCGGCGGGGACGTCACCGGCGAGATCTGAGTTGATGGTCACAAACTCAGTGAAAGAGGATGGAGGCGTGCCTGATCACCAGTCTGGAAATGCCTGATGAAAAAAATGAAAGGAAACGCAACGTTAATCATCAAAGAAAGGATAAAGGAGAAGTCTTTTTGGCTGAGAATCATATTCGACAGATCATATGAGAGAGGATCGAAACGTGGTGTGGTGGTGGTGGTGGGACGGCGAGCGTGACATCGAAAGGAGGAGGAGGATTCATCAAAATACAGAGAAGCTGCTCGGTCGATTCTTCTTTCATGGAGTTCATCGGCTGATTTCCCTTAATGTAACAGAGGAGAGAATTTTTTTTTTTTTGTGTATAAAGCTTGGTGAAAGGTTAAAGTATTTTTTTACACAAGAAAATTTGAGATATTTTTCATTGACGACAACATCTAATATATCAGGCATGCAACTGATAGACATCTATCAGTATCTCCAACACCTGAATAGAAACCATGCATCTAATACATTTCCAATAAGTTACGTCCCCAATCATCTTGTTAGTCGAGCAATAAACTTGCTCAATTAGGTTATTTGTGTAATGCAACAGATCAGAAACTAGACGCTCATGGGAATGTAATCTCTGATGCTGATGCTACAGGAGCTGCTCAACCTGTAGACGAGGCTGCTCAACCAAAGGCACTGGCCGACTACAATCGTCCAGACCAGTACTACACCAACAGATCAGCTATTCGCCTTCCAGAGATTCAGAAGGAGAATTTCGAGCTGAAGCCTCAGTACTACACACTCGTGTCGCAGCTACCCTACTCTGGGTTACCGCACGAGCATCCTATGGATCATCTGGAAAGGTTCGAGGATCTTATCGCTGCTATTCGTATGGGTGGAGTCCCTGAGGACTACCTATTGTGCAAGCTCTTCAAGTATACCCTGACTGGAGAAGCAATGCGCTGACTTAAGCAGCTACCCACATGATCTCTAACATCCTGGGCCGATATCAAGAATGCTTTCTTGTGAAACTTCTTTGATGAGGCACGCGCTGAAGACTTGAGGAGCAAAATTGCTACATTCGCGCAGGAGACTGGAGAGTCTTTTAAAGATGTGTGGATCAGAATCAAGTTCTTCCAGCGAGACTGTCTAGACCACAGATTCAATGAAGCGCAACTGCTGAGCACTTTCTTCAGAGGTATCACCTTGAGGTATCAGATGGCTCTTGATACAACTAGAAAGGGAAACTTCAACACCATGAATCCGGTGGAGGCTATGAGACTGATAGAAAATCTAGCAAACAGCAGCAGCACCAAGAACACTAACTTTGAGAGAAAGAAGTCTGTTGCATCCCTAGGAAAGGAGCAAATGGACGAAGTTAGAGCAAAGTTAGATGTGGTTCATGAGCTTCTTAGGAAGCAGGTCTGCTCAGTTGAAGGAGTAGTAGCTGTAGAGATGGAAGGAGAAGAAGATGTGAACTACATTGGAAGTACTGGATTTCAGAGATCTGGAAACCAGAGAGGAAACATAAACTACTTTGGCAATGGTCAGAGGAGTAACCCGAGTTCACAGTTCCAGAAACCTTTCAGCAACAACAGCAGAGGCTATGGAAACTCATACTACCAGAATCCACCACCACAGACTCAAGAAAGCAAGATTGAAGCAATGCTTGACAGAGTTCTGGAAGGACAGCGACAACTCACTGTGGATTTCAATGGGAAGATAGATTCTGCCTACAACAGTCTGAACACAAAAGTTGAGACCTTAGGAACTCAAGTGAGGAAGCTTGAAATGCAAGTGGCTCAGACTGGAGACACTATAAAGAGGCAAGAAGCCTTGGCTAGAGAGGTAGGAGTTGAGAAAGCAAAACACCACGTGAATGTCATCCTAGATGATGATTTCTGGCAAGTGGTGAATCATGAGAAGCTTGGAGAAGGAGATTTCGAAGTTGAAAGCTCTATGAGCTTTGGCGGATCACATTGGTGTCGACCGATGTCGATGGATACACATCGATCGACAGACCAAGACGAAGATCGATCGACGGATTACTCTGGACATCAATCATCGTCATCTGCTGTTCGAATCATGACTCATGAGGACACCTCTCACCTACCGAGGATCGATGGGCACCTCTCACCTACCGAGGATCGATGGGCACCTCTCACCTACCGAGTGCGATTACCATCAATTGATAGTAACCGAATCAACGCACGCAGACCACCACCTAAACCTTTAGCAAACCCATCAGAACCTACACCCAACCCTTCAGACACTACACCAAAGCCCATACAAGTTGATGAGGCAACTGAGGGAAGAGTGTTAAGGAAAAGGAAGGAGAAGACTCTTAAACACCTTAAGAGGGAAGCTACTGAGAAGGAGATTGATGGTTTCACTAAGAGAGTCCTCAGAATCCTAATGGAGAAACAATTTGATGAAGTTTACTACACACATCGGTTGTGGATGTTCTTCAGAGAAACTAAAGAGACTTAGGAGGACATTAGGAGAATGTTTCATTACATCAGGGAAAGGATGAAACTAAGGATCACGTTGAAGAAGAAGAGTGATCCTATGAAGTTTGCAATACCATGTATGGTAAAAGGTGTTGAATTTCCCCCTGCACTCTGTGACACAGGAGCATCAGTCAGTATTCTACCTAAGGTTATGGCAGACCAGCTGGGTCTGAAAATAGAGCCCTCATTAGAATCTTTCACCTTCGTGGATCTTTCAGAAAGGAGCTCAGGAGGCATCATAAGAGACCTTGAGGTACAGATTGGTAATGCCCTTGTCCCAGTAGATTTTCATGTTCTGGACATCAAGCTTAACTGGAACTCTTCACTTCTGCTTGGAAGAGCTTTCCTGGCTACAGTAGGAGCTGTATGTGACATGAACACCAACATATTATGTTTGACATTGACAGATCCAGACGTCCACTATAACCTAGTTCGAGTTGTGAGACAACAGGTCAACCTCGTGGAGCTTGGAAACGATCTTGGCTACATTGCAACATGCCACTGTGGAGCAGAGTACGAAACTGAGTACTCGGAATCGATCGATACAAACAGTATCATATCGATCGATTCCAATGAGTCACCGACGACCGATGAACGACGACCGATGAACGACGACCGATGAACGCTATCCCACATCGCTCGACGGGATGCAACCGGTAGACCACTCCACATTACCAGATCAGTACTATCCAGACTTTGCCTTTCAACAACCCAAAAAGAACGGACGTGATGACTATTCCATAGGCAGTTGGGCAGATAGTGGATTCCATGAAAGCTTTGCAGTGGAGACTGTGATTCTTACATCCAATGAGGATCCTACTGAGGAGTATGATGAGGATTACTGGAAGGAAAGAGCTACAGAGATTGCTATGCAGGATGAAAGATATTCAACACATTCCTTCAACAACACGCCTGCACCATCGGTCAACAGAGTCTACTCAGCATCGGTTGATTCCCACCCTCATCTGGCAAAACAATCATCTGCATCGATCGATACCACACCTGGTACATCGATCGATATTAAAGCCACCGCCTCAGAAAAGGAAAAAGGGAATATTCCTATTCCAAATTGGTTTACCAGCACTTATATAAGGAGTTTTGCACCCAAGAGTACTTCTCACGAAACAGAAGCAGAAAAGATGAATGCTCCCACACACCGATCGGAAGGAACATCCAAGAGAAGCATTCGATCCAAAAACCCTAATTCAGCAGAAAAACGTCTACCATCGATCGATACCCCAGTATCAACATCGATCGATTCTCATTCTAAACCTAAAATTTCTTTATCTACTAAGAATATGAGTATTGATTATGACTTTCTATTGCCTAATGAATTTGGTATTTTCAGGGACCAAGATGGCCATGCAAGAGCTATGGATGAAAGGATTCTACAAGTATCCAGAGAGGACATAACAGATATTGTTCAGTTGGCCAATGGAGTAGACAACTTGTTTACGCAGCAACGCAGCATTCCAGACAACAATCCAGCTGTTCCAGACGGAAATTCAAGAGCAAACACAACAGAAATGGTTTCACACCAAACGTGCAAACTTGTTAGCCATACATCAATCGACAAGGATGCTTCCACATCGCTCGACAGGGTAACACCATCGTCATTCGATAAGGCACCTCTACCATCGATCGATAGACGTTACGAATGTGGACGTCGCGCTTATGACAGCTATGGAGCCAGAAAGTTCAGATGGGAACAAAAGGGCGGATATGAAGTCTACAGAGACGAGTCTGGACATCCAAGAAGCGCAGCTGGTGAGATGATTCCTATTACCAAGGACAACATCAGGAAAATTCTGGAGAGAGCATCCCTATTTGGAGAGGGTCACATATGTCTTCCAGAACATGCCACTTCCTACACACCTACAAGACTGGCACCAGAGATCTACACCAAAGAGGACCTTTCAGAAAAGAAGCTCGGGAGGCATCATAAGAGACCTTGAGGTACAGATTGGTAATGCCGTTGTCCCAATAGATTTTCATGTCCTGGACATCAAGCTTAGCTGGAACTCTTCAGTTCTGCTTGGAAGAGCTTTCCTGGCTACAGTAGGAGCCGTATGTGTCATGAACACCAACAGATTGTGTCTAACACTGATAGATCCAGACGTCCACTATGACCTAGTTCGAGTTGTGAGACAACAGGTAAAACTCGTGGAGCTTGGAAATGATCTTGGCTACATTGCAGCATGCCATTGTAGAGCAGTGTACGAAACATAGTACTCAGAATCGATCAACACTCACATTGCGTCATCGATCGATTCCAATGAGTCACCGACGACCGATGAACACTATCCCACGTCGCTCGACGGGAAGCAACCGGTAGACCACTTCACATTACCAGATCAATGTTATCCAGACTTTGTCTTTCAACAACCCATCAAAAGAGGACGAAATGACTATTCAATAGGCAGTTGGGCAGACAATGAATTCCATGAAAGTTTTGCAGTAGATACTGTAATTCCTTCATCCAATGAGGGTCCTACTGAGGAGTATGATGAGGATTACTAAAAGGAAATAGCTATAGAGACTGTTATGCAGGATGACAGATATTCAAGCCATTCCTTCAACAACAAGTCTCCACCATGGATCGACAGAGTCTACTCAGCATCAGTCGATACCCACCCTCATCCAGCAAAACAATCTTATGCATCGATCGATACCATACCTGGTACATCGATCGATATTAAAGCCGCCGCCTTTGAAAAGGAAAAAGGGAATATTCCAATTCCAAGTAGGTTTACCAATACTTATATAAGAAGTTTTACACCCCAGATTACTTCTCACGACACTGAAGCAGGAAAGATGAATGCTCCCACAAACCAATCAGAAGGAACATCAAGGAATAGCATTAAATCTAGAAACCCTAATTCAGCAGACAAACGTTTACCCTCGATCGATACTCCAGTATCAACGTCAATCGATTCTCATTCTAAACCTAAACTTTCTTTATTTACTAAAAAGAATATGAGTATTGATTACGATTTTCTAACTCCTGATGAATTTGGTATTTTCAGGGACTCAGATAGCCAACCAAGAGCTATGGATGGAAGGATTTTACAAGTATCCAGAGAGGACATATCAGATATTCTTCAGTTGGCCAATGGACCAGACAACTTAGTTATGCAGGAACGCAGCATTCCAGACTACATTCCAGCTGTTCCAGACGAATATCCAAGGGCCAACACAACAGAAATAGTTCACACCAATCGTGCCGACGAGTTGGCCAAGCATCGATCGACAATGTTGCTCCCACATCGTTCGACAGGGTAACACCAATGTCGCTCGGTAAGGCACCTTCACCATCGATTGACAGGCGTTACAAATTTGGACATCGCGCTTATGACATCTATAGAGCCAGAAAGTTCATATGGGAACAGAAGGACGAATATGGTGTCTTCAGAGATGAGTTTGGATATGCAAGGAGCGTAGCTGGTGAGATGATCCATGTTACCAAGGACAACATCAGGAAAATTCTGGAGAGAGCATCCCTATTTGAAGAGAGTCACTTATGTCTTCCAGAACATGCCACTTCTTTCACACCTACAAAACTGGCACCAGATATCTACATCAAGGATGAGATTAATGAGATGGTGACTGGTATTTGTGGAGCTCAGGAAAAGCTAGGAGGTGAACTCAAGACATTGGTAGATGACACTTATCAGCCTTTCGACAGAGGTTACAATGAGCTTTTCAGAAGTATGTCAGAGATAAGGACAGAGATTGAGAGTATGCAGCACAACCTTGAGAAAGAAGCTATGACATCACCATCGATCGACGCCAACAAAGCAACATCGATCGACGTCAAGCCAAAGACACCCAAATTCATGCAGAACCGGAAAGTTTGGCAGAGAAGAAGGATGAATGGGAGATCGCATACATCAACACGAGGATTAACGACGTATACAACCCTCTCAACAACAACGTGGACTGGTTAAGCACGAGAATTGATCTGCTACAGCAACATTTGGACACCATTCGCAAGAAGGATCCACAACCAGTCACATCGATCGATATCTGCACCATCACATCAATCGACAGCAAGTTCGCAGCTATGGAAGATAGGTTAGAATCTTATGAGGATATGCACGACCGTTTCACCTCACCTATCAAGCGATACTTGGACACCTTGTCTACACAGATGATGAATGTCCAGAGAGACATTGGCAAGCTTAATGATCAACATGATTTTCAGGAAGAAGGTTCAACATCGATCGATAGGTTCCGCAGGACATCGCTCGACGGCAAGAAACCTACAGAACATCTTCCATACACAGCAGACGCAGTTGATCAGATCACATCAAAGCTTTACAAAGCTATAGACACCTTGGAGGACCGACTTGAGAAGCGGTGTGATGATATCTACTTTCCATTCGACGTCAATATCAGTGGAGTAGACAGCCAAGCAGAATGGTTGCAGAAGGAAGTCAAAGCCATTCAAAGGCAACTCGCATCTCAACAACATATATCAGCATCGATCGACGGAGCGCACTCCAAATCGATCAACAGCACTACACCAGCAACGATCGATACACACTTGGTCGCATCGATCGATACCACGTCTACACCAGACGACACACAGCTGATACCAAACAACATGGAGTCAATGAAGGAGCAACTGATTGGGCTATCAGAATACGCCTACAGCAAGATAAGCTGGTATCAGTTCAGCATTGGAGACATCCTAGAAAGGCTACCGAACATCTCAAATGCAGTACAAAAGATGGATGAGAGATGGACCAGAAATGATGAGGCCACAAGAAGTTTCATTGCAGCTTGGTCCAGAATGTGCAGAGATGATGTGGATGCTTGTTTCCCAACAAGTAGCTGTTTCCCCACCAACTAGCCACAAACCTCCAAAGTCAAGCTAAATGACTATAACAAAGTGCTGAGTGGGAGGCAACCCATTATTAGGTAATTTAATTGGTTTTCTTAGTTATTAGTATTTATTTTCATTTTTATTCTTTCAGATCTATTGCAAGACCCAAGTAGGATGATTACCAACATATCGTCTGGGACGAGACGTCGACATCGATCGACATACGATCACACACGACGATCGATGCATACCTATGCACATCGATCGATTCCCACTCCGGTCAGGTTTTTCTTCCTAACTTGTAACATTTGTACTTATGATTTATTTCCACCATATCTCCGACTGTGTTACACTGGGACGGTGTAATTTAAGTCTGGGGGGAGGTTTACTGATATGATTTATTCTGATTCTTATAAAAGATTTTTTATAAATTATGCTTAGCTATGTGAAAGGGACTATGATTTCATTACTTGAATGTCTAACCACTCTTTAGTACCATTCTAGATTTACTGATTGCAGATAATACTAAGATGATAAAGTGGATCACCCTGTCAACTATACACACTTACCTTGATTGTTTGAAGGAACCAAAGCTGACCTCCAATATTAAACCTGACATAACCGCTTGTCTTAGGGCTTGGTATACATGAGATTGGATTCTTCAGACAAGTCTGGAAGGTAAAGCCTTATGTAGATTTATTTATCACAATTTTCTCTCATTATTTCGACTCTAGAGTAGTTAGTATTAGTTATTAGTTTTTATTTTTTAAAAAAATCCGAAATTTATTGCTTTATTATGACTTAGGATTTAGTTAGGTGGAATCTGAACAGGACTTGGTGGCTACAACCATTAAAACTTGATTCATTAAGATTCCAAATAAAGAATTTGAACGGGACTTGGAGCCGGCAATTTCAAGGCTCGCTTCACAAAGGATTCTTGGATATTGGTCAAAAAGAAGTGAACATGACTTGGTGGCAACCACCATTAAGTCTTGATTCATGGAAGCCTTTCCAATCTTGGTCACTGATCCTGCAATGGAAGCAGACTTTGACTCAAGAGAGAAATTAGAGAGAGAGAAATTAGGAACTAACTTTTACCTGCAGTTCCAGATACTTGTCTGAAAACCTGTGATTGATACTCCCAAGGTAAAACATGCACTTTTATATTTATGCTAAGAAATGAGGTTAGTAGAGGGGAATGTCAGACATGATTTGATGAGTTGTAAACTAGTTGAATTTGGTTGCTAAACTAGGATATTGCATAATGTGCTTTTGTGATTAGGATTTTAGATGTGGTTTGCGAAATTGTAGAGGTGATGATTTCTATGTTTTATATCTATAAGTCCCTGCTGTTTTCAAACCTCTTTCAGAGAGACTGCCTGTTTGTTTTGCTCGAGGACAACCAAAAGGATAAGTCTTGGGGAGTTGATATACCATAGATTTGACCCATTTTCATCCATGGTATATAAGTATTTTACTATCTATATACTATATATTCTATCCTATTAGGTATGTTTTCAGGTTCAGAAGTATCTTGGAGTAAAGTGATGGTTATGGAGCATTTAGGAGCTTAAATGAGTATTCATCCGAGCTGACCATTAGAGGTCGATACGAAGAAGTAACAATCGATCGATGCACATCCAGTGTCGTCGATCGATACAGAAGAGAAGCCTCGACGATTGAAGATTATAATCGATCGATGTTTATCTTGTACCATCGCTCGATGTCGAGACGCGGAAGCACGACTTGGTTCCAGCCGACTTTAAACCCAAGACTTCACCAAATTACAAGATTCCCCTGACGAGTTTTTAACCTAATAGATATATACTTGCCTAAGTGTTAGGAGGCAAGAGAGCTTTTGGCCACCTTTGTATTCTTATTTTCAGCAGAGAGTTTTAGGAGAGAAGATCATAGAGAGATTTGTGATTGGAACTCCATTGATTCATCTATTCTATTCTATGCAGTTTTTATTTATATTTTGTGTTATGAATTGCTTAGCTATGTCTGAGTAGTTTGCCTGTTAGATTCAGGGTTCAAATAGGTTAGAGGGATTAGCCCCAACTATAGATTGCTAAGTTGTGGTATTCATTGATTGATTGTTCTTAATGCTTGTTCTAGATTAGCTACCTAGAATATTGAACCTAGGAATCTGTATGAGTCAAGCATCCTTGACCATCCAGTCCTGAATCTAATCTGTCATACTAGACCATTGGAAAAAGGCTACCGTTGAACTAGAAAGCTAGTGAGCATTATCAACTTGCGCCTAGGGCTTAACTAGAAGCATCTATCGATATTGTCTTCTGACAATCGAATGATATTTTCGAAAGGTGTATCGATCGATATCCCTATAGGACCATCGATTGACACTTTCTTGTGATCAATAAACGACAGTTGAGATCCAAGATCTAGTTAGTTAACCAGTGAAACATTGCCATCGCTGATCACTGTGTCTAAGGGGTTGAGCTCTAATATATCATGCATACAACTGATAGGCATCTATAGGATTATAATCTCCAACACCTGAATAGAAACCTTGCATCTAATACCTTTCCAATAGGTTATACCCCCAATCATCTTGTTAGTTGAGCAATAGACTTGCTCAATTATGATTGCTATTTACTTTAAAACCATAAAACAACAAACACTTAGAATTAATAATTTACTAGATTTAATAGGTTCCCTAGCTCCTTGTGGATTCGATCCCTAATTACTACAATTGAACCTCTTATTTGAGAGAGTAATTCACTCCTTAGGGTAATTTGAGTGGTATCACTACTAAGTGTTTATCAGTCGATGATGGTGCCTTACTGTCGATCAATTTGGAATGTTTTTTGTTGATCGATGTTGATATCTGGTGTTGAGATGCGAGTTGGCTCTAAATGGCTTTGACTTCCTTCTGTAACCACTCTGCTTGGCTCTCCAGTCCACTGAGTCTGACGTCGAATGAAAAGTAGATGTCATCACACCGCTTCTCAAATCGTTCCTCCATGGTGTCTATAGTTAGGTAAAGCTTTGATGTGATCTGATCAACTTCTGCTGCTGTGTAGGGAAGATGTTCTGTAGGTTTCTTGCCATCGAGCGATTCCCTTCGGAACCTATCGATCGATGTTGAACCTTCTTCCTGAAAATCATGTTGATCATTAAGCTTGCCAATGTCTCTCTGGACATTCATCATCTGTGTAGACAAGGTGTCCAAGTATCGCTTGATAGGTGAGGTGAAACGGTCGTGCATATCCTCATAAGATTCTAACCTATCTTCCATAGCTGCGAACTTGCTGTCGATTGATGTGATGGTGCAGATATCGATCGATGTGACTGGTTGTGGATCCTTCTTGCGAATGGTGTCCAAATGTTGCTGTAGCAGATCAATTCTCGTGCTTAACCAGTCCACGTTGTTGTTGAGAGGGTTGTATACGTCGTTAATCCTCGTGTTGATGTATGCGATCTCCCATTCATCCTTCTTCTCTGCCAAACTTTCCGGTTCTGCATGAATTTGGGTGTCTTTGGCTTGACGTCGATCGATGTTGCTTTGTTGGCGTCGATCGATGGTGATGTCATAGCTTCTTTCTCAAGGTTGTGCTGCATACTCTCAATCTCTGTCCTTATCTCTGACATACTTCTGAAAAGCTCATTGTAACCTCTGTCGAAAGGCTGATAAGTGTCATCTACCAATGTCTTGAGTTCACCTCCTAGCTTTTCCTGAGCTCCACAAATACCAGTCACCATCTCATTAATCTCATCCTTGATGTAGATATCTGGTGCCAGTTTTGTAGGTGTGAAAGAAGTGGCATGTTCTGGAAGACATAAGTGACTCTCTTCAAATAGGGATGCTCTCTCCAGAATTTTCCTGATGTTGTCCTTGGTAACATGGATCATCTCACCAGCTACGCTCCTTGCATATCCAAACTCATCTCTGAAGACACCATATTCGTCCTTCTGTTCCCATATGAACTTTCTGGCTCTATAGATGTCATAAGCGCGATGTCCAAATTTGTAACGCCTGTCAATCGATGGTGAAGGTGCCTTACCGAGCGACATTGGTGTTACCCTGTCGAACGATGTGGGAGCAACATTGTCGATCGATGCTTGGCCAACTCGTCGGCACGATTGGTGTGAACTATTTCTGTTGTGTTGGCCCTTGGATATTCGTCTGGAACAGCTGGAATGTAGTCTGGAATGCTGCGTTCCTGCATAACTAAGTTGTCTGGTCCATTGGCCAACTGAAGAATATCTGATATGTCCTCTCTGGATACTTGTAAAATCCTTCCATCCATAGCTCTTGGTTGGCTATCTGAGTCCCTGAAAATACCAAATTCATCAGGAGTTAGAAAATCGTAATCAATACTCATATTCTTTTTAGTAAATAAAGAAAGTTTAGGTTTAGAATGAGAATCGATTGACGTTGATACTGGAGTATCGATCGAGGGTAAACGTTTGTCTGCTGAATTAGGGTTTCTAGATTTAATGCTATTCCTTGATGTTCCTTCTGATTGGTTTGTGGGAGCATTCATCTTTCCTGCTTCAGTGTCGTGAGAAGTAATCTGGGTGTAAAACTTCTATATAAGTATTGGTAAACCTACTTGGAATTGGAATATTCCCTTTTTCCTTTTCAAAGGCGGCGGCTTTAATATCGATCGATGTACCAGGTATGGTATCGATCGATGCATAAGATTGTTTTGCTGGATGAGGGTGGTGGTATCGACTGATGCTGAGTAGACTCTGTCGATCCATGGTGGAGACTTGTTGTTGAAGGAATGGCTTGAATATCTGTCATCCTGCATAACAGTCTCTATAGCTATTTCCTTTTAGTAATCCTCATCATACTCCTCAGTAGGACCCTCATTGGATGAAGGAATTACAGTATCTACTGCAAAACTTTCATGGAATTCATTGTCTGCCCAACTGCCTATTGAATAGTCATTTCGTCCTTTTTGATGGGTTGTTGAAAGACAAAGTCTGGATAACATTGATCTGGTAATGTGAAGTGGTCTACCGGTTGCTTCCCGTCGAGCGACGTGGGATAGTGTTCATCGGTCGTCGGTGACTCATTGGAATCGATCGATGACGCAATGTGAGTGTTGATCGATTCTGAGTACTATGTTTCGTACACTGCTCTACAATGGCATGCTGCAATGTAGCCAAGATCATTTCCAAGCTCCACGAGTTTTACCTGTTGTCTCACAACTCGAACTAGGTCATAGTGGACGTCTGGATCTATCAGTGTTAGACACAATCTGTTGGTGTTCATGACACATACGGCTCCTACTGTAGCCAGGAAAGCTCTTCCAAGCAGAACTGAAGAGTTCCAGCTAAGCTTGATGTCCAGGACATGAAAATCTATTGGGACAACGGCATTACCAATCTGTACCTCAAGGTCTCTTATGATGCCTCCCGAGCTTCTTTTCTGAAAGGTCCACGTAGGTGAAAGATTCTGATGTGGGCTCCATTTTCAGACCTAGCTGGTCTGCCATAACCTTAGGTAGTATGCTGACTGATGCTCCTGTGTCACAAAGTGCATGGGGTAATTCAATACCCTTCACCACACATGATATTGCAAACTTCCTAGGATCACTCTTCTTCTTCAATGTGATCCTTAGTTTCATCCTTTCCCTGACATGATGAAACATTCTCCTAATGTCCTCCTCAGTCTCCCTAGTCTCTCTGAAGAAACATCCACAACCGGTGTGTGAAATGAACTTCATCAAAAGGTTTCTCCACTGGGATTCTGAGGACTCTCCTAGTGAAACCATCCATCTCCTTCTCCTTAGCTTCCCTCTTAAGGTTCTTAGGAATCGTCTCCTTCCTTTTCCTTAACCTTCTTCCTTCAGTTGCCTCATCAACTTGCATAGGATCTGGTGTAGTGTCTGAAGGTTTGGTTGTAGGTTCTGGTGGGTTTGCTAAAGGTTTAGGTGGTGGTCTGAGTGCGTTGATTCGGTCACTATCAATAGATGGTAACCGCACTCGGTAGGTGAGAGGTTGCCCGTCGATCGATGGGAGGTGAGGGGGGGCGATCGATATCGGTCTCTCTCTATCGGTCGAGGTGGCTCATGTGCGGTCGATCGATTTTGACGTAGAAAGGGGGGAGTAGGGTGAGAGGGTGAGGAGTTGTCTTCTGTGAATTCCTCATGAGTCATGATTCGAACGAACTGCATACACTCCGCAATCGATTCAGCAGATGACGTCGATCGAGTTTAGAGTAAT
>NW_026014289.1:0-35963 GCF_020379485.1 Brassica napus | reverse complement strand
TTTGTTTAATTAAATTAATCGTTACTCTGGTGATTGTCACGCCGTTGTGGGTTGGGACATGGAATAAAGGGACTCATGTCCATTGAAGATGATGCTGCTCCTTCTAAGAAGTAACTAATCTCAAAACGCTAATATAATCAATATCATGATCAAGCATGAGACAGTTTCTTGGTGATTGGTTCACTAATTTTATTGAAATTCTTTATAATGGCAGCAGCGTCTTCATAGATAACTGGGTCCAGATCGGCACACCGGCAAAGACATGGTCAAGCAGGACATCTGAGCTTCAACGATCAGTGTAGCTACTGTGAGAAGGTAGTTAATAAGAAAAAGACACAATCTTTGCTCCGTTTCTCTGTCTTAATTTGAAGGTAAAAGCTGAGATTGTCTTTGGATTTCCAGGAAGCCGTGAACG
Source organism: Brassica napus (assembly GCF_020379485.1). Taxonomy (NCBI): domain Eukaryota; kingdom Viridiplantae; phylum Streptophyta; class Magnoliopsida; order Brassicales; family Brassicaceae; genus Brassica; species Brassica napus. The sequence continues at coordinate 35,548 of NW_026014289.1, read as the reverse complement.
TGTCCTTAGGGAATCTGTTGTCTTACCCATTTGTGAAAGAGCGAGTGGTGAAGAACAAGCTCGCCTTAAGAGGAGCTCACTACGATTTCGTGGTGAAGGAACGTTTGATCTCTGGGAACTCGACTTCAGACCACCCTGCTTTTTCCTTTTCTTAAAACATTCCTACTCATGTTTTCTCTATGTTTACTACTTTGTGTCTTCTCTAGTCTCGTTTGATCTCTGTAATGAAAAAGCTATAAATAGCATTTTAGTTTCCATATTCATATGAGTTTTATAACTCAAAAACCTCTACAACGACTTTTGACGCTTGTTTAATTAGCTTAACATATAAATAAGGCTACACTTAAGCAACTCAAGGGATAGGATATACAACGACCTTCCCTGTGGCATGGTTCGTTTCTAGGTATGAGAAAGCATCAGCCACACGTGAGAATGGAAAAGGTCCTTTGGGATCAACCACAGGCTTCACCTTCCCACTCTCAATGTATGGATTCAGTTTCTTCAGAACATCGCCGTTAGATGTCACAAACGAATCTGAAACCAGGAGGCGTGACGGCTCCGGTCAAGGCCACAACTTCCCTCCTCCTTTATCACCTTCACCGCCTTATCACACATCCCTTTTGACAAAACAAACAAAAAAAACAGTGTTCTTGATTACTTGTACAAGAAACTACATTCATGTGTTATTTTGTTTTCGTGTTTGCTTACCAATGGCGTCAAAGACGACATCGAATCTCTCAGTCAAGTCTTCAATGTTCTCCTTGGTGTAATCAATAGCTAAATCAGCACCTAAGCTTCTCACCAGCTCTAGCTTCCCGGTGCTCGCTGGCGTTGCAGCCACCTTCGAAGCTCCGTAGACGTGCTTCGCAAGCTGTGTTCCATATACGAAACGTGAGGGAATCAATCAAGAACCATTGAGAAACGAGAATTGGTTTTTTTTTTTTTAACCTGAATCGCAAGGCTTCCTACTCCTCCGCGCGCCGTTGAGAACGAGAATTGATTTCCCGGCGGAGAACTCCGTCCTAACGAGACCTTCGTCGGCGGTTTCAATAGCAAGCGGAAGCCCCGCGGCTTGAGCGAAATCGATGTTTTTAGGCTTTAAGGCTAAAAGCTTCTCTTCCACGGCCGTGTACTCCGCCAGAGAGCCGGATTGCTTCGGTCCTTCCAACGCTTTCTCGCTCACGTTTGCGTATACTTCGTCTCCTTGTTTGAAGTCTTTCACCGCGCTTCCCACCTTCACCACTACTCCTGCGACGTCGTATCCAGGAACCGTCTGCTCCAGTCCAACAACGAAAATTCAAAATAAGAATCTGAAATCTTCTTCTATGCCCGCGAGCAGGGCCGGCCCATGAAGCAAATGTCAAAAAGCCCATCCAAGTTAAATTAATTTTCAGTTTTTATTGGAGAGATATTTCTTAAATTTACCGGGAGAGGCGAATCGGTGGCTTTGAACTTTCCTTGCCGTCTCTTTGCGTCGACGGGATTAAGAGCCGCCGCAACAACTTTGATCAATACCTGATCATCGTTAACCACCGGAACAGCAATGTTGCTCTCTACCTTCAGAACATCCACTCCGCCGTATTCACTGTACACCCAAGCCTTCATCTCGCTTGGAATTGAAGTATCCGCCGCGACGTTAACTGCCGCTGAAGCGCTCTGATTGCTCGCGGATATCCTCAGTAATGACTTCCCGATGGTTTGCACGCCGGATTTGAATCCTACTCTGTTTAATGGAAAACTGACGGTTTTGCGAGAGAACAATGACGGAGAGGAGGTGTCTCGCGGCGAAGCGCGGGAGTTGTGGCGGTGGTTGTTGCAAGCGCAGTGTTCATTTTTCAGTCTACCGCTAATTTCACGAAACGGCTTATCTCTTTCGCTTCCTCTGCTTTTTATTCGAATTCAATCAACTACCATGTCTCGTGGCGTTCTCTGATTGGTCACTGTTTTCTGTGGTTGTCGTTTTAATCTTTTAATAAGAAAAGTTGTGGCGTTTCTGTATCCGGATATTCGAGAACCATAACGAATTCAAACGGCGGGTAGTCTGTCTTCTCATTACGAGACCGTTGCTGTTTTCAATATTATAAGCAAAAAGAACGTGTCGTTTTTGTTTCATCAATATATAAATTGGGCTGTAAATATTAGTTGGGCTCAATGTTTTGAAAACAAGACCGACCGGTCAGACCTTGACTCGACCTTTTAACCAGTTCCGAAATTGTAGTAAAAACCGAAATTGAGTTAAAACCGGTAAACTCAGTCAAAAACCGACGAAATTCGCTAAAAATGGTGACCCGATTCGATATTAAAATCCTGTTTTCTCAAATTTAAGTTAAAAATATAAAAAAAAACTGCAAATTTAAAAAATATTTCATTAAAAAAATTCATATTGTTTTTCAAATATCTAAATAAATTATTTTTCATTATATTTAATATTATTTTTCAAGTTTTAAATTTTCTTTTTATATCATTTTTAGATTCTATCAATGATATACATTTTATAAAAATAGTTTATATAATTATACATATATAGTTATTTAATCTAAAATTAAAATTTAATAACTTGGTTGAACCGGTCCGACCATTAACCTAACTACAATGCCGAATCAATGTTTGATCCGGTTTTCAAAACGTTGGTTGGGCTTGACAGGCCGATCAATTGAAACGGACATAAAAATCGAGTACGAACGTTCACCTAGGCACGATGATGATCGATCATACAACCGCGCACAAAGAAGCACGATGTGTACACGTGGATGACCGAGCTTAAAAAACCGACCGTCCGTTTCCTCACACGCCCTGAATTCATTTTCATCGAATGTGACGTGAATCAGATCTATCTCTATCCTGTCGTCTCAACCTTCGAACAATCCAAAGGTAAGTGCCAGGAACTACATGCATTGCTCCTAGTTATTGCTATATTCTGAAGTGATCTCATGTTCCTTCATTGATCAGTTTATTTTCATAACTTTTGTGTCTTGTTGCTCAATTTATTATCTAAACTGGATCATTTGGATTGGTAAGAACTTGTGTTTTTTGTTTCATTACAGGCTCTTCTTATTGAAAAATGGCAGACACGAAACCCGGGTTGAGAAAGCCAGCTTTCACTAAGGTTGATCAGCTGCGTCCTGGGACTAGCGGACACAATGTCACCGTTAAGATCGTTAGCACCAAGATGGTGTTACAGAAAGGTCCCGGAGGTGGTCCTCAGGCTCGCCAGATGCGCATTTCTGAATGCGTTGTCGGAGACGAGACTGGGATTGTTGTCTTCACCGCAAGAAATGACCAAGGTACTTATCTTAGAGACTGACATTTGTATATGTGCTATTAGTGCTAGGAATGTATGTGATCCCCGGGCTAGTGAATAATTGAACTGTTACATGTTATCTTGATTTTGGTTATGTAAACTTGTTTTTCTGTGTAGTGGACTTAATGAAAGAAGGAACCACTGTAACTCTACGCAATGCAAAAATCGACATGTATAAAGGATCAATGAGGCTAGCTGTAGACAAGTGGGGTCGCGTTGAAGTCACAGAGCCTGCCAGCTTCAAAGTTAAAGAAGACACCAACATGTCCCTTATCGAGTATGAGCTTGTCAATGCTGTCGAATGAGTGACAAAAATACTCGAAATACTTCTGTTTTCCCGGCTAGAGAAACTGATGATCAGTGTTAATAAAGGAAGTAAATCGTAGCTGTTGATGTTGGCGTTACAGTTAACCTAATAACTCTATCTTGCACAAAGCTATGAAAGACTGATAATGCCTCTATAAAAGTGAATGCAGGGCTTTGTGGGTTAAGTTGCTTTGATTTGGGATTTTGTTACAGCCTTTGTTTTGCAATGTCAACATAATTGTTAAGACTTATGTGCAATATTATTGTTATTCTAGACAGGGAGAGAATGTTCTACAGAGACCACACCGCAGACCACAAGAAAAGATAAAAACATATGTTCTTAGTCAGCGTAGGAACAGGGGTGATCTTGAGCATAGCAAAATGAAACATTAACCTACAATCTTCAAAAAAAAATTAAAAATTTTCACTAAAAACAATCTCCAAAATTGTAAAAAAAATTTTGTTAAAACCTTACAAAAAATATTTATGGCCCTAGCATTTCTGGACGCCGCTGTGTAGGAGCAGACGTTTGGTACACTTCAAAACCTAATAGAAGTCGAGGCAATAAGTTCTCAAGCAGTCAAGCATATACTGTTCGAAGCAAATTGAGCTAAAACCGGTACAAAATGAAATTAACTTGGTTTTTATATGGATTCTTAATTTATTTTATTTTTTTAAAACAAATCGGACTAAACCGAGTTTACGAATGCCAAAATGAACCGAATGATGATATTTCTAAAACTAATATTTGTTGCCGAACATAAAAAAAAAGTCTGTTCAGGGTTGGTCAAAGTTTGAACTACCAGCCACTAACTTTCATGTAAACTACTAATTAAAAAGGTTAGTCAGCCAATCTTTATTTTTCATAACCTGATTGACAGATAGATATAGTTAACCAGTTCACCAAATCTCATCATTATTGTTTACGAGTTGTTCTTGAAACGGATATACTACCAATTGTGCAATTTGTTGAAGAATAAACAGAGTCAACTCATAAAGTAAAGTCAATTGGTAATTAGTCAATAAATGGATCAGAGAAAAGTGTATAAAACCAAGAAGATCCTGCCGATGATTAACTATACTAACTACACAAATCAAATACAATAATACTAGTAATAAAAAAACGATACAATACACAGACCTACCACACCAATTCGACCGTTGCTCACAACGTCCAACAAAAAAAATATATTTTCTTTTATTATTTATTCAAAAACTTGCTTTTATTATCTTCCCCTTCCTCCTTCAAAGTACACTTACCGTTGGCTCTCTGCAAACCAAACCCCATTTCTTGAAATTTTCATCATCTCAATCTCGACAACAATGGCGGCTTTAGCACCTGGAATCCTTCAGAAGCTAATCGACGGTATGAAAACCGGAGTTAAACCGACCAGAGAACACAGAAGCTCTCTACTACAAGTCACAGACATTGTCCCCATCGATCTCGACGAGAAGAATCTCTTACCCAAACAAGGCTTTTTCATAAAAGTCACCGACTCTTCTCACTCCATCTACGTCAGCCTTCCTTCTGACCAAAACGACGTCGTTCTCAGCAACAAGATGCAGCTCGGCCAGTTCATCTACGTCGATAGGCTCGATCCGGGGACCCCTGTTCCGATCGTTCAAGGCGCTAGGCCCATCCCTGGAAGGCATCCTCTGCTCGGGACTCCCGAGCCGTTGATGAGCTGCGCAAGAGGAGGAGGGAAGACTAAGAATGAACGTGGGAGAGGCTCTTGGGATCTGAACGGAGACGTTTTGGTGTTAAAGCCTGCGTCTTTGGATTTTGATCAGTGCACTCCGGCGAAGCAGAGGGTGGTGACGAGAGGGAGGTCACCAGGTGGTGTTAGGTGTTCTTATGGAGGAGGAATTTTGAGAGGAGAGAGTCCTGGTTCGGTGATGAGGAAGAGCTGTGTTGTTGTTCCATCGAGTTCTTCGAAGTTTCCGAGAAGTATAAGTGTTTGCGATAGAGAGACGGCGAAGAGCTTTGTTTCTTCTGCTCTTTTTAGTCCTTTTAAACCCTCTGTATGTGGTGCATTTTGTTCTTGAGTTTCTCTCTCCTTGGCTTGTGCTTAAAAGAGAGAGTTTTAAAAATGGAGTTTTTCTTTTTTTGGCAGGCAAAGACAAGCAACTCACCTCCTCCGAGTGTACGCACTAGACGAGCTACCGCAGCTGCTGCTTTGGTGGAAGATGAAAGAGATGCTCCAAAGTCTACTTCGAAATTGGCTTTTCCAAAGTATAGTAAGATGGAAAAACAAGAGAAGATTTCGACTCTAACTGGAAGACTCAGCACATTGAGCAAGGTGATTCATTTCCCTTTTGCACTAATGTTGATTCATTGTTTGCAGTCAAAGAGTGACAAACTCTTATGTGGTCGTATTTTACCTGTATTTAATAATGTTTTTGGTGATACTATGTGCACAGGAAGCTATGCAGCAGCGAGAGACGGCTCAGAAGATAGCTCTTCAGGCATTAAGAGAAGCTACAGTCACTGAAACAGTTGTTCGTCATCTTAAGTACACAACTGAATCTCTCTTCTGTTATTTTCGTTGTATGATTTTGAGTTTGAAAATGTGATTAAGTTCTTGGGAAAAACACAGGACATTAGCCAACCTGAGCAAATCAGCAAAAGCTGATTGTCCAGCTGGGTGCTTTGAGAAGTTCTTGGAGTTTCACAAGCAGATATCTGAAACCATGACCGAAATAGCGTCCATTGAAGCAGCTAACGAGAATAAATCTGAGGATGGGTCGTCTTCCATACTTAACGAAATCCAGCATAACTCTATTGATCACGAGAAAACAGCATCAAAGAAAAGAACTACTGCCCTGAAGCAGCAGCAGCAAAACCATAAGAAATTGAGATCAAACAATGAGAACAAGAACCCATCAGCATCTCCTCCTCTTTCCGGGTTAGGAAACACAGTTAGGTTGGCTAAAGAGATAGAGAACGAAGCTGCAAACTGGTTCATGGAGTTTATAGAGAAGGCTCTAGAGAAAGGGATGAAGAAGAGTAAAGGAACAGGTGATGCAGATGTTAAGAAGGTTCCACAGTCTTTAATTCTCCGAGTTGTAAACTGGGTGGAAGCAGAACAGTCTGCTGATAACACAAGACGACCAGTACATCCAAAAGCATCACAAATCACTAGAAAGCTCAGAATCAAAATGAAGAATCCTTGAATCATACAAGTGCAGACACTGATATCTTTTTTTTCATATTGTTTCCACTTGTTATAGAGAAATTTGTTCATGGATTCTATTATTGTTAGTCAAGGTTATAAAAAGTAGTTTATTCTCAAATGTCACAGATAAATGATGGATGTTATATCAGTCACAGGAAGAAGAAAAAAGATGAATATATCAAGAAATGTTTTACAAATCACACATTTTTATGTAGCTTCATGTGTAAATGAGCTGAAGATAAATTTATCATCATCATAAGTGTTAAATCCTTTATTAACCAACCTCGGAAAATAAGAATAAGTCCAGCTTATTAAGGGAGAGATACCTGGTTTGGTTTGGTTTAGAGCCAAGCCGGGTTCTTGATGGCAGTGACAACAGCCTTGACTTGCAAGTAATTGTTGAGACTGTAGATACCTTTCTCTCTTCCAATGCCACTCATCTTGTACCCTCCGAATGGAATTGTGGCATCAAACACATCGAAACAGTTTATCCAAACGCTTCCAACCCTGAGCGCTCTCATCAGCCGATTCGCCGTGTCCAGATTATGAGTGAACACTCCAGCAGCTAAACCATACCTAGAGTTGTTAGCCCTGGCAATAACCTCATCCAGATTCCTATGAAACATCAATAGCCATTATTATGGTTTTATCAGAATATGTCAACACATAGATGAGATGTTTGGTTTAGTATTATTAGATCTGTACTTGAATTTAAGTATGGTTTGAACCGGTCCGAAGATCTCGTCTGTTGCTATGAGCATGTCGTCCTGCCAAGTATATTAATGAACTTTTGTAAGAATTTGACGGTAATTGAGTTGTTTAAGGGAAATGTTCTGTTTACTTACTTTGACGTCTGAGAAGACAGTGGGCTGAATGTAGTAACCCTTGGAACCAAACCGGTCACCACCTGCTTGTAAGGTAGCTCCACTCTCAACTCCATGTTTAATGTACTTGAGGATTTTCTTGAACTGCTCCGAGTCCACCTGTTTGGCCCCCAAACAAGTTAAGAATTTCGTAAAGCTGTTTTGTCTTTCACTGAGAGAGTATGGTCACGGTTACATCATGTAATGATTCTTCTACCTGGGGACCTTGCTCAATGCCAGACTTGAAGGGATCTCCAACAGCGCGTTTGATTGCGCGAGCTTTAGCTTTCTCAACAAACTCATCATACACACGTTCATGTACAAACGTACGCGAGCCAGCACAGCAGCATTGTCCCTGCGAGTTAGCCAAAAGAGTTTATCAGGAAGGCATTGATTCAAAAAAAAAAAAAAAGAACAAGTACAGATGTTTTTATGAGTGAAGATACCTGGTTAAAGAACAAAGCGAAATGAGCGAGCTCAACGGCCTGATCCACATCAGCATCTTCACATACAATGAACGGGGACTTGCCTCCAAGCTCAAGAGTCACTGCCTTAAGGTTGCTTTTTGAAGCCAGCTCAAGAATAATCTTTCCCACATCAGTAGAACCGGTGAAAGCAACCTGTAGAGGGCAGAGGATTTATCTAAAATTCTACAGAAGTCAGATCTTTTAAACTATTGAATGTTTTTGATCGCATGGTCACACAAAGATGTTTTCGAGGTTAGTCTTTTAAACCTTATCAATGTCCATGTGACTAGCTATGGCTGCACCAGCTGTAGGACCAAATCCAGACACTATATTCACAACTCCTTCCGGAAGTCCAGCCTGTCAAAGCAGGTAATAGATATTATTAAATGATTTGTAAATGATAATATTTGTACAAAGATTTCAATAAAAGTAAAAAACAAAGAGTACATAGTTACCTCGTGAAGTAGTCTTCCAACAAGAAGAGCGGAGAGAGGAGTTTGCTCAGCCGTCTTGAGGACAACGGTGTTACCGCAAGCCAAAGCTGGTCCAAGTTTCCAAGAAAGCATGAGAAGAGGGAAGTTCCATGGGATGATCTGTCCAGCGACTCCAATAGGCTCATGGAGTGTCTGCACATGGTGTGAACCATCTCCAGGAACCGTCATTCCATGGATCTTGTCTGCCCAACCTGACAAACTCACCAACCCACACAACTCAATAAGATACAAATCATCCCACAATATACATTAGTGATTTTGTCATTGGTTTTCACTCACCAGCATAGTAACGGAACACCCTAGCGAGCATAGGAACTTCAATCTTGGAAGACTGTTCAAAAGGCTTCCCATTGTCCCAAGTCTCAATAGCAGCAATCTCGTCGTTGTGTTTGTCGACCAAGTCAGCGAAGCGAAGTAGTATCTTTGATCTCTCCTGAAGAAAATTATTAATCAAACTAGATAAGTCATTAAACTATATGTTTTGTGATATCTTATAAACACCAAAAGGGAACTCTCTTTTTGTGTTTTACATAAGCTGTCATTCTAGGCCATGGTCCTTCATCAAAGGCCTTGCGTGCAGCCGAAACCGCACGGTTCACGTCTTCCACATCACCTTCAGCCACCTGAGCGATCACTTCTCCAGTTCTTGGATCCAAAGTTGGGAATGTCTTTCCTGCAAACGATCATCATCATTCAATTTAAATGTAACAATCAGGACTCTATATATTTACGCGTTTAAAATGTATTTAAATTTTTTGGACTTGTAACTCAAAACCAATTAGGGTGACCGGACTCAAAATATGTGACCTGAGGCTGCATCAACGAACTTTCCGCCGATTAAGAGCTGTGTGTGCTCTACTTTCACAGGCGGAGTGATCGTGTCTTCGGCTGCAGCGACGTTGCTGTATCCGTAAACTCCTCTGTTCGTGTTGTGGTGTTTGCCTGAAGGATACAAAAAACGAGAGTTGAGATTCATATCAGATCAAGGGTAAAATGGAGAATCAATTAAGCACTATTTCAAAACGAAACATATTGATTTAAGAGTCTCTCGATCGCCGTAGAGACGTTAAGATGTCACATATGAACAGAGCCCGATCGGACTCTGAGAAGCGATCACATACAAAAATGGATCGCATCAGATACATGTATATTTATATACCTCTAAGAGCGAACAGCGAGGGCAAGGACATGAAGGAGCGAGAGAGCATTGAAGATACTCTTCTTGACGCCATTTTTTTGTTTGTTTGCTTCTTCGTCTCTGCAGTGTCTCTCTGAACGATCTGGTAGGCTGAGTATGTTTTCGTTATTTAACAAACATGGAAAGAACCAATTTTCGTAACTAATATTATCGACTTCCACATGTCGACACAAGAAAACGAAACAAGTGTAAAATCTGAACAGAATATTGTTTCCAACACTAATCTTTATATATAAAGCAGACATTTTCCCTTCTTCTGACAATGGCAGGGGGGTTTGCTGCCACGTGTCCTCTTTTATTTTTTCATCAAAATTTATATGTTTGTTATCTTAAAAAATTACCGATAGAACTTGAATAATGCAAAAACTCAGAAAATTAGAATGAATAAGCAAATAACAAAAGAAAACGAAATTTTCGAGTCTGATAGAATTTCTAAGAATTTTAGTTATCTAATCGTTCTCGCATAAAGAATCTTTATATGAAATTTGATAATTATTTTATTGGTCAGTAAAATTCAAGATGAATAAAGAAATAAGTAAAATAATATAAATAATTTTAAATATTTAATTTATGAACAACTAAAAATAATATTAACTTTCACTATTTATTATTTTTTACTATTTTCTATTTTTTAATTTACAAATTAAATATTTATTTCACTATTAAAACTCATAAAATAACTAAACTAAGAAGAAGAAACTAGAGCACAACATATGGTCTAAACCTAAAACCTCCACAACCACAAAAAATGGTAAAATTCCATAATAATACTAACTCGATAAAGGTCCAAAACTGAAAAGAGATTAAGAATGAAGACTAAATTATCTCATCTTACTACATAGTGTTTTAGCTAAAATAATTAGAAGTCAGAAAAAAAAAGCAAAAAGATAAAATCTGAGACAAAGCAATCCTCCGAACACAAATGTGTGTGATAGAGTACCAACGCAAAGAACCAAAAAAGCAAGTCAGAAGAAAAATAATGACCAAAATGCCAAAGTCAGCACGAAGTAGAAAGACACATGCCTAAAGCCCCAAAAGCCCAGCCACCAGCTAAGAGGTAAGAAGCACCTCACAAATTAAAGCAAGACGCCTATGCCAGCGAAGAACCACAAAACTCTAGATAAAAAGGACCAAATCTCCATGAGATTCACTCCGTACGCCTATACCAAGGGAAACATGGAAAGAAAAGAAACAACTTGAGGGAGCGAGAATTGAAGCCAACCACCGAGAAACCAGAGCTCAAGCTTGATACCATAAACAACCTTCCAAGCCCACCGAGCATACACGGAGGAAAACACTATCCAAACCTAGAGTGGCAAACATGGCAGAAATGAGAGCTACTAGAGATGCGAACAGCAATGAAAACTGCAACGAGATGAGAGAACAACGGGGGAATGGAAAACAAAATGAAATTAGCAAACCGTAGAGCCGTACTCAAGCTATGAAAGAGATAAAAGAAGGTAGATCACAAAAAAAAACAAAATTTTAAAACTAAGACGAGCAGGGACCATCGACGTCAAGCCAACGACAAGGAAAAAACATCAACGACGCCTAAACTCTGACCCAACCCAAGAATATGCAGTCTCCGACATCAGCCAAAATTTAAGGAAGAAGAGGAGCAATCAATATTGACCGAAACAACCTACAATGCAGTGAGAAACAACCGCACAACTTGTAACTCAAAGACCTGACCTACAACAAATATGAGATAATCTCACAGGACAAGACGGACAATAAGAACTCTACTCCAAAACATAACAATCATTCCTGGGAGAAGCACCGGTGAGGTAAACGAAATACAAAGATGGTGATAGGTAAGGTCAAAATATAGAGATATGGCAAAAAACATGTCAAAAAAATAATGTTCAAAATTTTGAAAAGACAATAAAATATAATTTTGACTCTTAAATCGTTAATCTTAGAATCAACAAATATATAAATGCAAAGTTATTGAAATTAAATATGCTTTATATGAGATGCTCACGTCACCACTAACAAATACTATTATATACACGACAACACATTATTGAAAAAACAAACACAAAATATATTAACATATCACTTACTACTACATAATACAGTAAAAATACAAATAATACTTTTAACAAATAAAGACGGCTATATAATTATATCATCCAGAAAACTCATACTTATTAACAATAAAACAATATTCGGCGCGAAGCGCGGACATCCCCTAGTTGTATATAATATCACTTTAATACTATATTTGCAGATGGTACTTTATATCATATTATTTGATCTTGTACCATAATGCTTGGAGTTATAGCCGTAATTCTAAAATCATTGATATGATGACTGTGTTGACAAAGAATTAAAATTGCATATTATTTTTTGTTTCTTCCCTGTAGAAAGATTTTTTGAAGTGTTATATCAATTGGAATTTTTAAGTATATATTCAGGTTAATGGATTGATTAGAAAAAAGTGTTGAAAGTAATTATCTAAAATATCGGTTAAAAAGAAGTATGACCACTAAAACTACACGTTTACTGGCTCACTTGGGTCGGTTTACTGGACCAATCATACTATTAATTATCATTTACTAAACTCGAAAGAAAGAGTAAGAGAAGAGTACTATTTCCCGATTCTCTTACAATTTTGAAAATATGATACAGCTCCCATAAGAGTATATATATTTGAATGGATTTGAGTGGTTCACCTACCACACTAAAATTAGGCTATTCTTTTCTTTTTTAACAACAATAGGCTAAATGGCTAACCAAATTTGACTATGTGAACTTATAAAATTTTTTTTGACTATGTTCACATAGGTATAATTAGATTTCTAGTGAGAAGTTAGAGAGAGATAGGATGATAAATGAGGAGAAATGGGTATTTTGGTTAGATAGTAAATTTGTGGTTTTTCTTTATGTATATATGGGGTAATTTCCCTTAAAATTTCAATCATGATTTTTCTGGATCACAACACTGAGTCGCTGACACAAACAATCTTGGTTTATTTATAGAAAATATCATTTTAACTTTCTTTCTTTCTACTAACTTTTCTATAAAGAGCTTACTATATCATGCTCTTTTCCACAAGATTTTTTTCGCTGATATCATTTTCCTATAAGATTCGTCACCGACAAAGACCACTTTGTTTGTTAAAAACAAAAACTAGGATCATAGGCCGTCCAATTGTTCTTGAACTATGAACAAAGTATGAAACTGAAACAGCATTATTAATGGGTTGGAACTTGTTATCAGGCTAAAAAAACTAGTTTTTGTCTAGAAAATATCATTAAAACTACTCATTCTGTTTCAATTTAAATGTCGTTATGGAAAAAAATTTTCGTTTCAAAATAAGTGTCGTTTTATGATTTCAATGCAACATTTATTAATAAGATTTTTCTATTTATTTTTTAATTGGTTGAAATATGGTTAGGTGTATGGGTAATGATGTTTTTATTTTGAAAATGTACAAATTAAACGTTTTCTTAATCCGTGTGCATAAGTCTAAAACGACAAATAAAGTGAAACGAGGGAGTATAAATTAAAGGTATTCAACCCATCACAAAATAGATTATTAAAATATGAATGAGTAGACAGTTTTTAATAAAGTAAAAGTTACTAATATAATGGACTAAACTCTGCCATGCCATCATCAATTTGGACGGCATAAAGAAATCTCTAATCATATTCCATAATTTAATATAAAACAGAAATTGGAGAAAAAAAATATTTCAATCATTTTATTTTTTACTTTATAAATGAAATAATCATTTTTTTCATAAATGAAATAATCATTTTTTATTCCATAAATGAAATAATCATTTTTTTTCATAAATGAAATAATTATTTTATTTTCTGTTCAGCGCTCTCTTTTCAGTATAATTTTTTGAATAGAGTTAGAGTAAACTCAGCTCTATTATAAAATTACTCACTACATTGTGGAATAAAAATGGAGTTTTGTAGTGGAAATGTTGTAAACTGTGTTTAACTAGGAGATAACGAGCCTTGTTGAATATATTGGCAACATAACCAAAAATCATATATAAGCATACAAAATTTATATACTACAACATTTTTTAAATCGAATCTTATTTTGTTCATTTTTATGTAAGAATTTGAAATAAGTTTAGCATTGGCAGTTCAATAGTTGTGTGTTATGACAAGTAAATCATCAAACCGTCAGCAGAAACACTTACAGTTAGCATATAAACTATAATGAGTTATGCACTATCGAAAACATTCCTCGTAGGAATAAGTTTAGTTCTGACCATATAAGTTTGTGGATCCTGTTTTTAGATAAATACTTATACTAGATCCAAATCTATATAAGAGATAAGGACATATTGTTATAGATAAGTCCAAGTAGATATGAGAAGATCTCAATATCGTGTTGTATATATATGATGTAACGTGATACGAAGTAAAGAACAAGTTATTATTCAAGTCTTTCTCTTGTCTTTCATGGTATCAGAGCCAGAAGAAAATCAAGTAAATTTCTTTGTTGGTATTTGACAAGAGAAGAAGATATGAGTGGAAAAGATCTAGTGAGTTCATCAACTTCTGATCATGAAGGAAGAATGTCCCCGTATTATCTTGCACCTGCGGACAATCCAGCAACTTCGATCTCTCATGTGGTGCTCACAGGGGAGAACTATGCTGAGTGGGCGTTAGAACTCGAAAACGCCTTGCGTGCCAAGCGAAAAATAGGGTTTGTCAATGGAAGCTTGAAGATTCCAGATGAAACGGAGAAGCCGGTGGAAGCTGAGATGTGGAGAACAGTGAACTCCATGATCGTGGGGTGGATCAGGGCCTCGATCTCTCCGGTGTTGCGATCAACGGTTCCCTTCTCTCCTGATGCGTGCAAGATGTGGTCGGAGCTGAAGAAACGCTTCTCGGTGGGGAGCGCTGTACGTGTACATCAGCTCAAGGCGGAGTTGGCTTCATGTAAACAAGATGGATCCAGTGTTATGGACTATTTTGGAAGATTATCTCAAAAGTGGGAGGAGCTGTTGAGTTGCAAGCCGATTCCTAAGTGTATGTGTGATGCGGCTGACGTGTATGTCAAGGAATATGAAGAGGAAAAGGTTCATCAGTTTCTTATGGGGCTAGATGAAACAAGGTTTAGCAATGTCTGCGCTAACATTATTGGTTTGGAGGTGCTTCCTGATCTTAACTCGACATATCAAAGAATAGTTCGAGAAGAGAAGAGACTTGGGGGAGTGCGTCTTGAAACTAAGGAGGCACCGGTAGGTTTCGTAGCGAAGACAATGCAGAGAGAAGGAGAAGAAGGAGTGGCCAGAGGTCGTAACTCTATCATCTGTGGGAACTGCGGTCGCACCGGGCACGAGAAGAAGGAGTGTTGGCAAATTATTGGCTTTCCGGAGTGGTTTACTGAGAGGAATCAGGCGAGTGGAAGAGGTGGCAGAGGCAGAGGACGAGGAAGAATGAACTCGTAGCGAGCTAATGCAGTGCAAACACCGAGTGCGTCTTCGTCTGGTAATCAAGGATCACAAGTGACACAGCTGAGTGCAGAGCAGTGGGCATCTCTCGCCTCGTTGCTTGAAAGCCAGAAGCCATCACCTATTCCAGACAAGTTAAACGGTATGGTACAAACTGGTGAAGTTATCATTGACACTGGGGCATCACATCACATGACAGGGGATGTTTTCTTACTGAGCAATGTCCGGAGTATTATACCCTGTCCTGTGAGCTTCGCTGATGGGAGTCATGTGATGGCTACCAAGAGTGGTAGTTTGCGGTTGTCGGTGAAACTGACTTTGGAGAATGTTCTCTTTGTCCCAAATTTGAATTGTACTCTGTTGTCTGTGGCAAAAATGGTGTTTATGTTTATCGGGATGTCACTGTAGCGAGAGGACACAGAGTTAAAGCTTCAGAGGATTAGGCTGTGTGGCATCGTCGTCTGGGACATCCTGCTTATGATATTTTGAGATTTTTACCTTTTGTTTCTAGTGTTAAAGACGTTTTGAATAAGTTTGGTGGTTGCGACATTTTTTTTCAATCCAAACAAACAAGAGAAATGTTTTCTAAGAGTCTTAATAAAAGTTCTTCACTTTTCGAGTTGATTCATGTAGACCTTTGGGGTCCTTATAGAGTACCATCTTCGTGTGGAGCCGTTTACTTTCTTACGATTGTGGATGACTTTTCCAGGGCTGTCTGGATTCATCTCCTGCTAGAGAAAAGCGAAGTCAAAACAGTTCTTCCGAACTTCATTGCTCTTGCAGCTCGTCAGTTTAGCAAGACGGAGAAGATCGTGAGAAGCGATAATGGGAGTGAGTTCATGTGCCTTTCTAAGTACTTTGCAGAAGCAGGGATCGTGCATCAGACTTCATGTGTGGCGACACCCCAACAGAATGGACGTGTGGAGAGAAAGCATCGCCACATTTTGAATGTGGCCAGATCGATCCTGTTTCAGGCTAATCTTCCTGTAAGGTTTTGGGGAGAGAGTGTGTTGACGGCAGCTCACCTTATAAATAGAACACCAACAAAATTGCTCAAAGGTAAATCACCGTATGAATGTTTGTACGGAAAACCTCCTTCGTATGATGATATCAAGATATTTGGGTGCTTGTGCTTGTGCTTTGCGCACAAGTCAAGGAGAGATAAGGATAAGTTTGGAGTACGCAGTGCGAGGTGTGTGTTCGTGGGATATCCTTACGCAAAGAAAGGTTGGAAGTTGTATGATCTAGACAAGGATGAGTTCTTTGTCTCAAGGGATGTGGTGTTAGATGAGGAAGTGTATCCTTATGCCGAGAAGAGAGTAACGCCTGCAACACCAGTGGTGCCTCAGGTGGGGTGTGAACTTTACAATGAGGAAGAGCAGGGGGATTTGATAGTTGACATAGAGAGAAGTTCTGAAGTTACCGACCAGATAGCGGTAGGCAGTGAACATATTGTGTCTGATATTACCGAGAGGATTGCAGAGACGGTAGGGAGTGAAGTTGAGAAACAGAGTATTCAGGGGGAGAGTGAAGAGCTCTTGGGCCGTGGCCATAGGAGATCGATCCCATCAGTTAAGCTGCGCGACTATGTTACATATAATGCTCAAATGTGCCCCGATAAACATAACACAGTCACCGGTCTGCAGTCAGAGGCCTCTACGAACTGGTCAGGTAAGAAACAATCCTTGTATCCTATCACAGATTATGTGACTGATGATTTATTCTCAGACCACCATCAAGCATTTCTTGCAGCGGTCAGTGCAGGTGTGATACCGAAAAATTACAAAGAAGCGTTTGGAGATAAGCGATGGAACAAAGCAGTGAAAGGAGAAGTAATTGCGCTTGAGCTTAGCAGGACATGGGATGTGGTTGATCTTCCTGCAGGAAAGAAAGCTATATGAAGCAAATGGGTGTTCACTATTAAGTACAATGCGGATGGAACAATAGAAAGATACAAGGCGAGACTGGTTTGTTGTGGCAATCAACAAACTGAAGGAGAAGATTATGAAGAGACCTTTGCACCTGTCGCAAAGATGGATACCGTGCGTACACTACTGGGAGTTGCTGCAGCAAATAACTGGGAGGTGCACCAAATGGATGTTCACAACGCGTTCTTGCACGGAGACTTGGAAGAAGAAGTGTACATGAGATTGCCACCGGGGTTCCAGTCAGACGATCCGAACAAGGTTTGTAAGTTGCGAAAGTCCTTGTACGGGTTAAAACAGGCGCCAAGGTGTTGGTTTGATAAGTTATCAAAGGCGCTTGAGAGGCTTGGATTTGTGCAGTCGTATGAGGATTATTCACTGTTCTATTACGTAAAGGGAGAGAAGAGTATAAGAGTTTTGGTTTATGTGGATGACTTAATTGTCGCAGGGAATGATCTTGAACTGATAAAGAAGTTCAAGAAGAAGTTGAGTGAGATTTTTCACATGAAAGATCTTGGTAAGGCGAAGTACTTCCTTGGCACAGAGATTGCAAGAGGACCGTTGGGAATGTATCTCTCTCAAAGAAAATACGCATTGGATATTATTAGTGAAGCGGGTCTGTTGGGGAGCAAGCCGGTGGCCACACCCATGGAAGTGAATCATCAACTTCTGAGAAATAAGAGTCCATTGTGTAAGAATCCAATGCAGTTTCGGAGAGTAGTTGGACGCCTGGTGTACTTGACGATAACTAGACCAGACCTGTGTTATTCAGTTCATGTTTTTTCTCAGGTTATGCATGCGCCAAGGGAAGCACATTGGGACGCAGCAATGAGAGTTATAAAATATCTCAAAGGTTCTCCTGGTCAAGGTATAATGTTGAAAGCGAATTGTGACTTGCGTATACGAGCATACTGTGACTCCGATTGGGCATCATGTCCACGCACTAGAAGATCTCTATCTGCATATATGGTGATGTTGGGAACCTCACCGATAGCTTGGAAGACAAAGAAGCAGGACACAGTGTCGCATTCATCGGCGGAGGCAGAGTATAGGGCCATGTCTGACGCATTGAAGGAACTTCAGTGGTTGAAGAGGCTGTTAGCGGACATTGGAGTTCAGCACGATGCACCTATGGACCTGTTTTGTGACAGCAAGTCGGCTATTTACATCGCAGCAAACCCAGTGTTCCATGAGCGTACTAAACACGTCAAAAAGGACTGTCATAGTGTAAGAGATGGAGTTAAAGCCAAGCTCATTGCTACGAGACATGTACGGACGACTGAGCAACTGGATGATATATTAACAAAGGCGTTGGGGAGTTCTGCATTTAGTTACTTGTTGTCCAAGTTTGGAGTGTGCGATTTACACGCTCCAACTTGAGGGGGAGTGTTAGGATCTAGAGGGTTCTAGATCCAAATCTATATAAGAGATAAGGACATATTGTTATAGATAAGTCCAAGTAGATATGAGAAGATCTCAATATCGTGTTGTATATATATGATGTAACGTGATACGAAGTAAAGAACAAGTTATTATTCAAGTATTTCTCTTCTCTTTCAACAATGCTTCGTGAAGTGGACGTCTGGAGCATAATGGGTTTGTTTGCTTTGAGGACAAACTCTACACCTTATTTTTGAACAATGGCGAGTCTTGCAATTATATCATAACACGTTCCTCTGTGGTGGTCTATATCTTATCTTTGAGAGTAGCCTTTTGTTATGTAAGATGGGTCTTGTTTATTCCTTGTAAATCCACCCATTTTGAATTGATTGTATACATATAAACGTTAGACGATTGTTATGTTTGATAATGTGTGTTGCATAACAATTGAATATTGGTTAAATTTGTTGGAACTATTTTTATAATTCTATTGGACCGAGTGAAAATAAAGTGTGCGTGAATAGAATTTTACGAGTATATTGAGCTGAGTAAAAATTTAATCTAATATGAAACAAATGTTATACTTTATATGAAAAAAATCTATCGCATTTCGCAAGTTCATGAACTGAATAAAATGATGGAAATTTTGTTTTCACTAAGTTGATGAATAAACTAAATCTATTTGGTGAAAAATGGTTTAAGTTAAGTAAACTTAGGAACTAAATTATCTTATTACCAAGGTAAGCAACTTAGTGACAAATGACTAAAACTAAAGTATACTTGATGACTAACCAAGGTAACTTAGTAACAAAAGGACAAAGCTTAATAAACTTAGTGACAAATGTCCATGTTACTTTATGATTAAAACTTTGTGAATCTCTCCTATAAATAATTAAACATCTTATATTTCCATTAAAAACACATTTGCTAACTCACAAACTCAGTCATACATAAGAATCTTAAAGATTAGCTTCAATATACAAAGTTTTGGCAATACTCCAAATCTTTCAAAGTAAGTCTCGAGAATATAGTGTGGTTGTTAAATTCGCAGATTTTATTTTGGGTGATGCAAAATAGTATGACATGATTTTATCTTGAAACTCAAAAGTTGTACATATATCGTCTCACTTAAGGACTATTTATCGAGTTAAAAAAATGATCATATCACAAGTACTCCACGTATTCGTTTATTTTCATATCGATTTTCAAAAGTTTGTACTTCTTTATATTATCTTATCATCACATTTTGTTTCGTAATTTCAATCTGGAATCTTGCTCCCTAACAAAATTTATTGAAATTACAAGAATGTGTGAAACCATAACAAGAATGAAGAATCTATGTGTGCCCTCTTTTGCTAATCCTCTCTAATGTGATTTGGTGGAGCTTCGAACCTGGCATGCGTTGCACGTGAGGTTGCGCGTGGTATGAACGTATGTTAAGTACGAGTGAGCATTAGATTCGAACGAAAAACAAAAACAGAGATAAAGCCAAAAGGAGAAGGGGGATGGATATATTCGAGGCAAAAGCAGCGTCGTATTATCATCACATAATAATTCACCAATTTCTTTTCTCCTTCTTGGAATTATAAATAAAAACAATTAAAAAATGAAATTGATACAGCGAATCTCCCCCACTGCTTATATCTTCCGCTTCACTTCACATCACATCAAAACAACCCTGCAAAAACCCTAATCCCTCTCTCTCATTTCACCCGCTTCTTCGCCGAGCAGCCATGGATGCCAAAGAAGCCTCCGCCACCGATTTGAAGCGACCGAGAGAAGAGGATGACGCCGCCGCCGCCGCTTCCATGGAGACAGAGAACGGGGATCAGACCAAGGAGCCTGCTTGTTTCTCCTCTGTGATTCCCGGGTGGTTCTCCGAGATGAGTCCCATGTGGCCAGGTCCATTCTCTTTCTTGTTTAATCTTTTTTAAAAAAAAGGAGCTCCTTTTTGATTAAAAGATGAGTTTTTTCATCTGATGATGCAGGAGAGGCACACTCTTTGAAGGTCGAGAAGGTTTTGTTTCAAGGGAAATCTGATTACCAGGATGTCATTGTTTTCCAGGTAAACACAAACAACACTAAAAAAAAGACTATGACTTTGTCCTAAACTTGCAATCACCTCTCTGTTTTATGAACACTTATCTTTGGTTTGGTATCTTTAGTCAGCGACATATGGTAAAGTTTTGGTTTTGGATGGAGTAATCCAACTCACGGAGAGAGACGAATGCGCCTATCAGGAAATGATCACTCATCTTCCTTTGTGCTCTATCCCTAACCCAAAGAAGGTTAACTACTCAAAAGACTATTGCTTTCTTTATTACATCTATTCGGAGTTATGTAAAGACTATTGCTTTGGAATGTTAATGAAAGTTTAGGAAGCTCAGATTTTTTTCTTCTTCTCCGGTAAAGTAGGGTGATTAAATCATTACTTGTGGAGAAATAGAGTAAAGCCAGAATTCAATTTTAATCAGATATGAGATTTATAGAATGATTACATTTACATAGTGGTGATAGTAGTGTCCACTAGAGAAAAAGGTAGATGATGAACATTTTTTATAGCTTTTTTTTTTTTGCTGTACAAACATTGGTTATGGCCTCTTGAGGATAAAGGTACATTGTCACACGTTCTCTTCTGGCAGAGTTAGAGAACTCAAGTTTACTTTATTGGGTAATATTAATAATAAGAAAGGAAAATGCTTTTAACTAGCTTGATTGATTATCATCTAGCTTGTTGTTTGAGATTGCTTGAGAAAAGGTGGATAAAGTTTCTTTGGGTAATGTAAACAAGTTGAGGTTATGGTTTAGTGGAGCGGCTTAGAATGCTGTTTATGCTTTTAGCCCTAGAGTGTATCTGATCAGTGCCCTTCTTGTTCTTTCCATAGGTGCTGGTCATTGGAGGAGGAGATGGAGGTGTCCTGAGGGAAGCTGCACGCCATGCTTCTGTTGAGCAGATTGATATGTGTGAAATTGATAAAATGGTGGTCGACGTGAGTACTAGTTACATACTTTTTACCTTTCCTCCATCTCTATCTAGATGAATGCTTTGTTATCAGAGTATATATATATGTCTAATTTCTTTCCTCTTTCTTTGAATCTTTAAGGTCTCTAAGCAGTTTTTCCCTAATGTAGCAATTGGATTCGAGGATCCTCGCGTTAACCTCGTCATTGGCGATGGTACACACTGCTGCTTTCATCTCTCTGTAATTGTCCTTTCTAGAATTCATGGTTGGGTGGGTTGTTAATGCAGGTGTTGCTTTCTTGAAGAATGCTGCTGAAGGATCATACGATGCAGTTATTGTTGACTCATCAGATCCAATTGGTACCATCAAACTTTTCATTCAGCAATAAGATTAACCCTTGATGTAAGCAGCCTTTGATTTTGACAATGCGTGATTGGTGTGTGTCAGGTCCAGCAAAGGAGCTGTTTGAGAAGCCCTTCTTCCAATCTGTGGCTAGAGCTCTTCGACCTGGTGGAGTTGTGTGCACTCAAGCTGAAAGCTTGTGGCTTCACATGGACATCATCGAAGACATTGTTTACAATTGCCGTGAGATCTTCAAGGGTTCTGTGAACTACGCGTGGACCAGTGTTCCAACATACCCGAGGCATGTTTCATTACCTTTGAACATTCAATCTCAGTCTCTATTTTGGTGATTACATAACTTTAACCTGAATGTGTATCATTTGACGGTTGTTTACTGCAGTGGGGTTATCGGGTTTATGCTCTGTTCAACTGAAGGGCCTGACGTTGACTTCAAGAACCCTGTGAACCCAATTGATGACAGCTCCAGCAAATCAAATGGACCCTTAAAGTTTTACAACGCTGAGGCAAAAACAAAACAAAAACTCTCAATATACCATTTCATGCGTCTTGACATTCAAAATCTTTAACTTATATTCCCATTTCTTCTGTGTTTCAGATTCATTCAGCTGCGTTCTGCTTGCCTTCTTTCGCCAAGAAGGTAATAGAGTCAAAAGCTAATTGAAAAGGGAAACAAGTCATCTGGGGGATTGTTGCATTTATCAAAATAAAACATTTTCACAGTTTTTAGACTGTTACTTTTTGTTTTAAGCATGTTTTTCTGTGACACTACTGCATGTTTAAGCTGGAAAACCTTTCTCCCTTTTGCCATTTATATAAAGACTGAAACCTTTGAATTGATCTCAGCCAAACTCTGTTAAGTAGCCCAAAGTTCAGTTTGTTATACATCAGCCTTCTTCCTCAGAGACATAGTCTTACAATCATGTTAACACACAACACACGTCAACCATTTACGCACATTCCCAACACAAATCAGACTTGCATAGAGAGCAGTGTACATCACTCCCTTCCCATTCAAACTAAATTAATGATCTTCGTACTTCATTGTCGTTGACTCTTTGACTTTGTCTACAAGTCACTGTATGTAATGTTTGAATGGTCGTTAGGGCTTATCACTGTAATTATCTATCAAATGAAAGACTTCTGATTTGGTCCTCAAGGTTCAAAGTTATATTAGAAATTTGATTTTAGAACTATTAAATTACTTGGCCAAACTATGAACATTAACAATAGATTAAAATGTAATGTAGCAAACTCCAATGTAACTACTTTTCTTATTGTCGGATACAAGTAAAGCAAAACGTGTGCCAAAAGCAAAAACAAATCTCTTATGTAGCAAAACCCTTAGCTTTTGATCCAATCTCCACATCATCCTTCTTCTCCAAAACCCTAGCTCTACAATCATAGTAACTTACAACACAAGCCACCCATTTAACCACATTCCCAACACAAATCAAACCCACATAGAGACCAGTATACAAAACTCCATTTCCACTCGAGCTCAAACTCAAACTACATCTGGAGTATAAACACGGCATCCTCGTCGCAATAGCAAAGACCAAGAACATCAACATCATCAAGAGATCACGTTTCTCATGTCCCCTTCCATACCAATACGAAAGAGACAGAGCATTTGTTCCATAGATGCCTCCTTTACCATCTTCTCCATCTTCTTCTTCTTCTAAGACCGAAACAACCAAACCCATGTTCCATCCCGCGCTCCAATTTCCGAACTTGACAGCCAGAACTATGAAGACAGTACCGCGAATCAGAACCACAACCGCGTGGAACAGCACTGCTGTTTTGCTGTGGAACCTTTGGTAATCACGTGCGAGAGAAGTAATGAATAAGTAGTTGACTGATTCTGAGAAGAAACCGAAGAACACTGAGGTTGACAAGAGGAGGACATAGAGTGATGTGATCAGACAACCGACTAATCTGTTCCGACATATCTTGGCAGATCTCTGTACCAGACAAAGCATCCCCAACGGTTCTTCTTCCCCTGACGTGTAAGATACGGAAGATGCTGCAACGATCACGGTGGTGGTAAAGAGGTCAAGAAGGGTGTAGGGAAAAAAGTATAGCAGAGATGTCTGAATCAGCCATGGAATGAGATCGTTCTCCGACAGATCTTTATGATCTTGGAGAAAGAAGTAGCCGCCAAGATCGAGTTCTTGGGAGAGGAACTGGTAAGTGAGAGAGATGGTGGTTTGGAGAGAGAGCTCGAAAAGGATCAAGAAACAAAACAGTGGGAGAGAGGAGAAGAAGAGGAAGAAAGCGAGATTGATGTTACTGAAGAGTAACTTTGCAGCTCGTTTTAGTAGTTCCATGACACTTAGCTTCTCATTCATCTTGCTATCTTTCTCAAAGTAGAAGAAGGGCAAACCACAGATCTCTTGTTTTTAAAAAGTGTCAAGTAACAATTAGTCTTCCATCACATTAATGGTCGTTGTCCACCATTGACGTTGACTTCATCTATAAGTAAAAGTCACAACGTATGTAATGTTCCAATAGTAGCGGGAGATTTTTAGTAGATAAGTTTCAAGTCTATTATACAGACGACCTGAGTCAAGTTGATTTATAAAATTAAAAAAGGGAAATTATCATTTAAATCACCGATTCTTTCAAATTTGGTTGTTAACCACAGTTTCTAATTTCCGTTAAATCCTTTCCTCCACACGTTCGAACCCGTGACCAGAGGTACAATTACGGCACAACCTAACCACTAGGCTACGTACAAATTTATTAACATTTATAGATACTAATCTCTGTTAAACTAAATAATATCGTTTTAAAACTTTAAAAAGTGTTCCTTTAAGGATTCGAACCCATGAACAAATTTCAATGACAACAATGCTAAGCCACTTGATTACATACAATTTTATTAACTTGAAAGAGATATTAGTCTTTTTAAAACTACATAACATCGTTTCCAAATCTAATAAAACCCCAAATCTTTTCTTCTTCAAACCTAAATTTCTAATCCTGAGAAAAAGAAAAACGTGACCAGAGCTTTGAGAGGATGATAAGAAACAAATTATCCTTTCAACGACCAAAGAAAAAGAATGTGGAATCCGTGGGTGAAGGAAGTGAAGCAGAGGCTCATGGAGACATGCTCGTGGAGAAGGGACTCGGACGAAGAGAAGATTTTCGATTTATTGTCTTCAGATGACGATGAAGATAATAATAATACCTATTAGTATCTTATAAAGGTTAATTACCTATGGTTACGGGTTCGAACCCGTGGATGAACGTTATTTTTATTTTAAAACGAATTTCATAAAGATTTAACGGAAATTAGAAACAGTTAATTAATCTGTTAACCAATGTAATGACGTGTTTAAAATGGCTAGGCCAAAATAGATTAGAGATTTAAATGGTTAATCGAGATAAATTGAAGCTTTAAATGATCTATGAAGAAGTTCATGCTTTTTTTTCAACCAAATTCGAAAGTTGATGATTTAAATGATCATTTTCCCAAATTAAATTGTAACGACTTTATAAATGGCTTAAACCTAGCAAACTCAAATGTAAATAGTACTCTTGATTATTATAAGATATAGTAAAGCAAATGAAACCCACAAAGAAACTTGTGTACAAGACTCCATTTCCACTCGAACTCTCATTGCATTTGAGGCATAAACACGGTATATCCTCATCGCAAGACTTTGTCTTTATGTATGCTCGACCTTATTATAATGATTGTATAGTTATCTTTAACTCCTCACGTCGTAGTCTGAATGTCCGTATCGTAACAAAAAGAAGTTGTGTTTCAAAAAAAAAAGAGTTGATTACATAATGTGCCACATTTTGAGTTTCATTTGCATTCAGAGACACTTCCCGCTTGTAGAACACATTTACGAAGATCAAGAGAGTTTTTGGACTATTTTGCTCTTGATGAGACAAACTGGAAATATGGACCACTTTTGAGTTTATTCTGACTTCTACGTATTTTTTTTAGTCTCCAACCACTTCAATTTTTTTTTTTGTTTTTTTTGCTTCCCTCAATAGATTTTATTTGTTATTGTCTTGTATTATGGTAACTAAATTTGATATATAGTATAGATAGTAAATCATAATTTTTTTTCTTCTTTGTTTTGAGATCCATATGTATATATTTATTTTGATATTTTAATTTTTTTCAAAACTGAATTAAGTGAACACAATATCATGGATAATGTGTTGTGGACGGTACCATTTGAACACATTCATATTTTTATTTTAATAAAATTTAAAACTGAATTAAGTGGACACAATATCATGAATAATGTGTTGTGGAGGGTGCAATTTGAAAAAATGAATTATAGATGACGTATATGTGGAAGTGTACGTTGTGGTTCGTATAGATGATGATCATGGTCTACTAAAACAACTAACCATTTACAAAATAACATTGGAAAGAAAGACAAACTAATATAGTTCCTTTAAAAGAGAAGAACAACAGACTTGATGTGTTTGTATTAACAATATTAGACACATTGTGCTTTACACACTTTCTCATCATCAAAAGACCATAATACCCTAGTGACGCAACTCACTCTCGTTACATTCTCTCCAACTCTCTTTCATTTACCTTTTTTCATCTCAAGGGCTGTTCGTTTGGTTGCCGCAGGTACCGGCGGCAGCGGCAGCGTCAACATTCTGCGTCAACTCTTGTTCGTTTCGTTGACGCAGGAAGCTGCGTCTGACGCCGCGTCCGAACGCCGCGTCCTGCGGCTGACGCCGATAAAACCTGCGGTCGCGATATAGTATGCGGCAGCGTCAGCGGCAGCGTCAGCGTCTGCGAAACGAACAACAACTGTCCTCATTGACGCTGCCGCCGCCGCTGACGCTGACGCTGCCGCTGACGCCGAAACCTGCGGCAACCAAACGAACAAGGCTTCAGTCTCAATACTCTCTCTCCAACTCACGCTCATTCAAAATCAAAATGAACAAACCCCGACAAAAAAACTTTCCCAAATGTTGTCCCAATTCACAAACCCTAACTTTCAATTGAATCCCTAGCTTTCTTAAATGGAGGCTTTTAGCGAGTTGGAGCCGAATCTCACGGACATTGACCTTCATTGAAAGTTTTCTGGGCTTGAGCAGGAGATTCAGAAAGTTTTTCGGTGAGGTCATAGAGGAAACGTGAGATCCGACGGACCAGCTCCGGTGACATGCAATTAATCCGTTAAGGAGGTTTGAAATGAGACTGAATCTGAGAGCGACGAGCTTTCGAAGCTTTTGCGGTGATCTGGGGATTGTGGTGGAGTCGCAGAGGGGATGTGAGTTCCGACGAGACTAGTTCCGGTGACTAAGGCAAAGAGGGTGTATACAGAGGAGGCGGTGGTGGTAGATGTGAGGGTGTATCTAGTGGTGGATATTCTGCTGGGTACTACAATACAGTTGGGTCAAAAGAGGGTAAAGTCTGGGTGTTTTTCGATTTTCATACGTAATTTTCTGTTTACAGTCTTCATTTAGCCGAACATTCTCGCATGCAAGTTGAAAAAGAACAGCAGGAAAGGTCACTCTATACTTTTTTGTCTCACATTCCTTTGTGTTTCTTTTTCATAAATTGTTGTAGGCTTGTAGCCTGATAAGAATTCAAATGTGGATCGGGTTTTTGTCTCTTTCTTATTAATCTTTTTACTACACGTTGCAATTATCTGGAAGTTTCTTAGGAGCTATGTTTAGGCTTTTTTTTCAGGCTTACTTCTTTTTTATTTGGCATGAGTAATCTTTTTTTTTTTTTTTTTGAAACAAGAGTAATCATTTTTAGACATTGTGTGATGGTTTAATAACCTAACCACACATGTGAGTCAACTTTCTAGTTTCTCTCTGAAAACGAGCTTTTTGCTGTTGATTGTAATTGCTATTGGTGTCATACATCTTTCATTCAGATTTGAAATTTCCAATCTTATTTCATATCAAAATAAGTTTAGGACTGTAAATGTGAGGCCGAGGCCGTAGATACCACAGTGGAGGCGATGGTTATGGGGAAGCGGTGGTGGAAGACATGAGGTTGTATACAGTGGTGGTGGGTGGATACGGTGGAGATGGAAGACGTGAGGGTGAGGGATATGGCAGTGGAGGTGGCGGTGAATATCGCAGTGGTGGCTGTAGTGGTTATGGAGGGTGGTTATGGATGATGAGGTCGTGGATACAGAGGTGAAAGATGTGAGTGGATACGGTGGTGGCTAAGATGGCTACTCGAGAGGAGGAGGTGTTGGTTACGGTGAAAGTAGAAGACGTGAGGGTGGAGATACGGAGGTGGTGGATACCACAGTGGAGGTTGTAGTGGTTGGTAATTAGATTAGGTTTGAGACTATTATGACTGATATGTTGTAGGAGAGAGAGGTGATGATGGAGAAGATAAAGTTGATAAAGCTGAAGATAAAGAGTTTCGTCCGTTACTGATCGTGAGTAGGAGGTGGTGGTGGATGTGGTGAGGGTGAATACAGTGGTGGACGTGGCTACTCGAGGGAGGAGGTGGTGGATGCCGTGGTGATGGATGCCGTAGTGGTGGATGTGGTGGTGGTGGGTGCTGTGGTGGTGTCTGTAGATACGGAGGTGGAAGACGTGAGGGTGGTACAGTAGTTGTGGAGGTTGCTATTGAATAGGAGGAGGTGGTGGTGAATACGGTGGAGGTGAAATATGTGAGATGTTGGTGACACAGAGGTGGTGAAGGCGGAGGGTACGAAAGAAGTCGGTGTTTGGTAATTAGATTTGGGTTTGAGACTGTTATGACTGGTTGTTTGTTTAGATTATAACAGTTCGTGTTTTGGTATTTGATATTGAGAAAAGAATTGTTAATTTTTTTTTTTAGTTTTTGGATTAAGAAAATAAAAAATAACCAAAATAATTTTAAAATCAAAACCAGCTCACCTTCTCGCTTAGTCACACATGAACTAAACATCCCACTACTTTCTTATTTCATTGACACAAATCTAAGGGTATATTAGTACAAAGCACACCTTAGAAAGAGGGATTGTGTGTACCGAGCAACGAGTGTTTTTTAGTGTAGCATTTTTTTATGTGCTTTAACAACAGGAAAAAGCAACGAAAAGCTGTTTCAGCTGAGGTGTTTTAGTTTAGGGATATTGGAGTCTTTTTTACATGACAATGTGTGCCTCCCGTCCAAAGTGACTTGAAATGTAATAGGAAAGTGAAAAAGTGACTCCAGATGTAAGAAAATTCAAGAAAAAACTATATGAGTAGAACCATGAGGAAGTCCATGATTTATGAACAAAAAGCAAACTTTGGATTTGATTTAGATCTATTAAGGTTTCAAGTATTGGAGACTACAAATTTAAATTCCATTCTGGTATTTATAAATTTTAATTTATTTTTTTGTGTCAGATTTTTACATATTCTATTTGAGTTCGGATATCCATTTAAATTGTTTTAAAAATTAGTAATCCAAATATATCTTCTAAGTTCAAAGTAAAAATTAATTTAAAAATACATTAGAAAAATATAAGTGATATTTCTATTGTGCTACTATATATTAGAATTGTTTCATGTATTGTGATTAATAATATTTAAGAAAATAAAACTAATTAAAAATAAATAAAAGATTGATCCGCCCATTACACTCCATATATTGGATGTTTCAACTGTTCATAGCAGTTCAACATTTTGCCTCATATTTGCTCACTATTCTTGACTGCTCGTGGAGCAACTTTTTTTAATATTATTTCACTCCACTCTTATTCAATGGATTTAACATTTTCAAAGATAATATAAGCTAATGGTGAACTATAAATTTTTATCTAATTTGAGAATAAATAATTTAAATATAAAAATATGCAAAAATTATGGCGATTTAATTTTCAAAATAATTTATTTTATATGAATAACATTAATATTGCATGTTTCGTAATTTAATAGGTTTTGTTAAATTAAAATGTGAACTTCTTCATAACTGAAACATAATCGGCTTGCATACTTTGGAAATGTATGTAAAGAATGTGATGAAATCTAATGACAAAATTACTCTTAATTTCCTAAAACTAATTTAAATATTTAAATAAAATTTCAAGTTATAAATAAGAAGATTAATATAGGTAAAAAAAATTGATTTTTATTATTTAATACTTTAATTTATGTCTCATGGTGAACAACATTTTCTAATACATTAAGATTTATTAAACATTATTTTGGAGGATGAGGACGAGGACATATAGCATCACATGAAGCTTGGTCTTTCCAACATTTGCGAACTCGTCCTGGACAGCACCAACAATCTCTTACAAATATTTTCGAACACCTAGCATGAACACAATTTGATGTTATGACTATGTTTGAATCGTCTGTTCCTCTAACATTCATCTTTGCACCTTCACATATAAATCATACATCAACCAAACATCAACGACGGAAAAATAAGAAACATTTTGAGAAAAAATGAAAAAACAAAGAAATATAAATAGTAAAAATGATAAAATATATACATACACTGATGTAAAGCAAAGAAAGAGAGGATGAACATGAATATCAAGGATGCCTGTATTTTCATGGTTTTGATGTCTTAAACAATCTTGTGATGTGCTTCTATTGAAAAGTGTGATTTTATATTCTTGTTATTATACAAAATAAAATCTTTAAGATATATATAAAGTATGTTGTGTCACCAAATCATTTTAAAGATGTAATATTTAACCATTAATTATCATTTTCACTAGTTTTTTTTTGGCTTTACCTAACATATGTGTATATACGAGGTTGATTGGTTGGACTTTATTTCTCCACTTTAACTTTATTTATTTTTAGAGCACTAAATTTTATTAATCATGTTGTAGCTTTATTTTTAAAAGATAAAATCTACATTAAGTTTTTATTAAATTTTACCAATCATGTTTTAGCTTTACTTTTAAAGTTACAACAAAAAAATTAAAGCAAATTTGCTTTTTACGTATTTTAGGCAAAGAATCTACATCTTTCTTTTATAGGCTATATAATCTATAAAATACAAAATATCTAGAATATCAAAATAAATTAGATAATCATAATAAAAACATCTATAACTATTTTAATTTAATTTTGGGTATTTTTTTTAAATTATTGAAATATTTTAAATAACAGAAATATTATATACATGTCACATTTTAAATAACTGTAAAAATTGATAATTTATAAAAAAAAATATAATATAAATTATTTTAATTAATAAAAATAATTATTTATACATACATCTTATATTTCACATATTTATTTTAAAATATCTACAGCATATAGCTTACAGCTACATCAAATTTAACTACATCATAATTTTTTACATAAAAATCTACAGTAATAACTTTACAACTACAACCAACTTACTTACGGCTAAAGTTTTACAGCTAAATTTTCACAGGCACGGTCGAACCAATCATCACTTATATTTTATAGATTATTTAGAAAATCTTTCTATATATATAGATTTGACAAAAGTCAAAGAGTTGAAAAATTAGGAACATTACTAAACGAGAGTCTGATTGACCATTCGATCTATAAAGTATGAATATTATAAATTTTATTTTATATTGAGAAACAAATTTTCATTCTTAAAATATAATAATTTTATGGCGAGTTATTTTTTTTACATTAATACATTTTATATGACACTCAGAGCTAGTTCATGTATGCATGGCATTTTGTTATACTCCATTTGTTTCAAAATAGCTGATGTATTAGTTAAATGCACATGAATTAAGATATTCACCTTTTATCTAAAAAGTAGCATTAAAAATATAAAATAAAATTAATTCAACCGATCATCAAAAAACTATAAAACATCATTGGTCACACAGTTTTCAATAAAACTAAAACAAATATAAAATGTCAAAACATCATGTATTTTGAAACATCAAAAACTCTCCAAAACATCATCTATTTTAAAACGGAGAGAGTATTAAAGATGTTAGGGATCGAATTTCATAAACATTTTACTGTAGGAATAGCGATTTTTACCTGATTTTCTCTTTTCATACATGATTCGAGTTTTTTCACTATTCATATGTTTAGTGTTTCTTAACATATTAATAAATCATTACTGGCCAGAAATATTTTAGGCTTGGGTTTATTAATCTTCAAGCCCGACCTGCACAAAAGTGAATAACAAAATGTCAAGAACACAAACATCACCCAAACACCACTCTTCTTGTGTCTTCTTCGATGGTAAGAAGACAGAGCCAAACTAAGTGTTTATTCCATAAATGCAGTGATGTCTTCTTCTTTTTCTAACACGGAAACAACTAAACCCATGTTTCACCCTGCAGTCCACTCGCTGAACTTAGCCAACAAAACTATGAAGATAACACCATGAAACATTGCCATCACCGAGTCAAACAAGATCCTACTTGGACTTAGATCTTCTTCGAAGCTGCTGCGTGTGGTATAGCTGCCACCATCTTCTCCGATACTAACATAATAGTAGTACGATTTGTCACCAAGTCCAATCAGAGATATTTGTATCCACAGTTCGTTGTTGCAAAGAAGAAATTAAAAAATCTGAAATTTTTCTGTATTATTTCTCGTTAACTTTTACAAAAAGATCTATGAAGTAGATATACAAAACCCTAAAAATAATAAGGAATATTTACAATTTTAGTACATAACTATTGCATAATCTTAATATATTCCAACCTTCCATAAGTTGGAGCATGGAGATCTTGAATGTCCAACTGGGACAAGATCGCTTAAAAAGGATTTCCTCCAAGCGCTTTCGTAAAGACATCTGCCAATTGATCCGTTGTTGGTACATGATTCGTGCATAAAATCCATTTTTGTATATCATGCCTGATGAAGTGAAAACCCGAATCCACATGTTTCGTCCTCTCATAAAACACATGATTAACTACAATGTTGAAGAGCAGATTTACTACCACATATATCCATAGCACCCGAGTGTGCAATAACACACCCTTAATCCACTTCAGCTCATTCAGTACTGTAACCATATATTCTGCTTCGGCTGACGAAAAAGCCACTACATCCTGCTTCTTTGACTTCCAAGATATATGAGAAGATCTCATTATACTAACCATCCATTCAAATACCTCTTGGTAATTGGACATCCAGCCTCAATGAAAACACATTATGTACATCCATTTGATGAAGTTTTCAGTTCTTCCTTGCAGCAACCTGAAGAACCTATCTATTTATTTGTAATCAACTCCTTCACAAGTAACAAGTCGAGCCTTATACATTTCAATCAATCCATCTGCATTATACTTTATTGTGAATACCCACTTGCATTCAATCATCCGCTTGCCATAGGGCAACATATCAGTTGTCCATATTTTGTTCTTCTCATGAGCCTCCATCTCAACTCTCATTACTTCTTGCCATCTTGGACATTTTATTGCTCAGCAAATGTCTTTGGCGCAGTCTCTGCAGTTACACTAGCCAACAACCCTCTATGTGACTCAGAAAATATATAATAATTTACAAATTTCTCAATTTCATATTCTGAACTTCCATTTGGATTCACAGTAGCTAAATACATAGAAACATGAGCCACTGTGTTAACCACATAATCACGTAATCTGACAAAAGCTTCTTTCTTTCTCATACCTCGTCCTAACGTTGTATCTGATGCAACAGTCTCCACATATCTAATGTATGTTCAGATTGTGCTCATGTCTCACCATGGGTCAAAACTACAAGCTCTGGTTATGTCATACACTCTGCTCCAGTCTCTGTTGCTTCCTCTGACACAATTATTTGTTGTTACACATCATTTGCAACAACTCTTGTGACTTTTCTAGCACTATGTCACACACTATATCACTTATTTCAACAGCTTCTTCAACACTTCTCTCAAATCCAGACTCATGCATAAAACGAGAAATATGACTCAATCCATCATGTATAGACACGTTTGATTCTCTGTGAGCTTCAAAGAAGGAAAATTATCTTCGAAGAAAGATACATCATGAGAGACAAATTTTTATTTTGTTTTCTAAATCCAACATAGTCCACCCTTTCTTTGCATAGAGGTACCAATAAAAACACACTTTCTACTACAACTAGCAAACTTGTCGCCATGACGCTTCTGATTGTGAGCATTTGCGAGACATCCAAAAATTCGTAAATCATTATATGTAGGAGCCTTTCAAAACAAAATCTCGTAAGGGCTTCTTCCCTTGTGTATCTCACACGAAGTCTTGTTGATTTAATGTAATGCACCCAACACACAGTGAACCAAAAATCTATAGGCAAACTCGCTTTAAACCTCAAAACTCGTGCCAGATTCAATATATATAAGGAATATTTACAGTCTTAGTCCATAACTATTGCATAATTTCAATATATCCCAATAGAACTCAAAGAAAACAGAGGTCGACAAGAGGAGGATATAGAGAGAAGTGGTCAAACAACCTCCTATTCCGTTCAAACATATCCTTACGGTTCTCTAAATTAATTTACCGAGCCCTAACGGTTCCTCTTGGCACAAGTAGGTAGTTGAAGATACGGAGGTGGTTAACGAGTGGTCGTAGAATAGAAATGTCTGGAAAAGCAACGAGATGAGGTTCTTCAACAAGACATGATCTAGAGAACCGTTGTAGTAGTAACCCCAAAATTGACTTCTTGTGGGAATTATTCATAAGCTGCTTAGAGGGATAGATCAAAGAGCAAAGACATGAGAAAATGGTTTAGAGAATCATTCTCCTACGAGTCCTAAAACTGAGCTATTTTAGCGATGAATTGGGAAGTGAAAGTGATACCACTCAAATTACACTAAGGAATGATTTATACTCTCTCAAATAAGAGGTCGAGCTGTAGTACTTAGGGATCGAATTCACAGGGAGCTAAGGAACCTAGAAAATCTAATATGATTTGTTAAGCAAGATGGTTTTAGAGTTTTTAAATATAAATTACAGTTTTATATTGAACAAGTATTTGTTCAATAGTTGGTTTGAGGTTTTGGTGCTTAAAAAGTAAATAGTTAGACTTAGGGTTTTTATTTCAGGAAACTTGGGATTATAATCCTACACATGCTTAATGAGTTGCATGCATAATAATGTAAAGCTCAACTACTTAGTCAACAAGTCCATCAACGTTCGCAATGTTTGGACTTGTCTATTAACTAGATATATTGATCTCAACTGTCGTATTTTGATCAATAGAAAGTGTCGATCATTAATCCTATAGGGATATCGATCGATACACCTTTTGCTCCGTCGATCGATTATTCAAGTATGATACCGATCGACGCGCTCTAGTCAAACCTTATGCGCGGGTTGAATAATAGCTTACTAAGCTCATTAGATCAGCTCTCGCCTTGGTCATAGCAAGAAACATAGTTCTATTAGAATGTTTTCAGGATGAGAATAAAGCTCTCGCTTTTATCAATCAAATCCAAGGAAAGTTCTAGGTAGCTAATCTAGACACATGCATTAATGAACAATCCTAAAGATGATTATCACAACTCAACAATCTATAGTTGGGGTTAATCCCTCTTAACCTATTTAAACCCTAAAATCTAACAATGGAACTACTCAGACATGGCTAAGCAATTCATAACAACAGTTAAGTATAAAAACTTCAGTAGAATAGTAAATAGATATTAATGGAGTTCCAATCACAAATTATAACTTTGAATCTTCTCTCAAATCTATCAAAATCCTAAAACCTTTGCTGTGAAAATAATAAAACTGAGAAAAAAGCATACATTGCCTCTAACATGGCGGCAAAGCTTATATAATTAGGGTAAAACTCTC
>NW_026014288.1:0-23417 GCF_020379485.1 Brassica napus | reverse complement strand
TTCATCTATTTCCCTTGAATCACCTGCACATAATATGAGAACTCTTGTCTTAAATAACATTGCTTTCTTCTAGTATCAGAACTCTTTGGAAGATTTCTTTTACCTATTGTGGCTTCAACCATAGCATAATTGGACGACTCCATACTGTGCAAGCTCCTTTTTAGCCCATCAGGTTTGACGAGACCGATGATTTCATCCTACCACCGAACAATTCAATACTTCATAAAAATAACGAGTATCCACAAAATTATAAATGTATCAGTTCGGACATTACATATTGTATGTCTTTAAATTTTTTTTCAGAATGCTTTACACCAGCATATCTGCTACGACACTGATGGAGTTCATTAGCAGTTTCTAGATAAGCAATCATTTCCTTTATACGTCAATTTTTTCTTGAATTTTCAAGTAAAAACCAGACACTAAGGTCAACAACATACCTGGAGTTCGCACATGAGGATCCTCCATCCCGTAAGGGAAGCTCTGCCTGCAAGTACTCTAGCTGTTGGCGCATTTTCAGCATCTCACTGGACACATGATCTCTATTAACCTATGTTTAAAGATATCAAATTATAGAACAAGAAAATTAGAGTAACTTAGTTTCAAGCAATAACTAGTCTCTTCTATTGACATGATATATCGGAATAGCTTACAACAGGTTTGTTCCGGATGTTTCGAGCACGGATGGCATATTTAAGTGTGTTAAGTGTTTCCTCAGCATTAATATCTGCAGTACTGATGCAAGCTGAAACCCACATAGCAAGCATTAGAGATACAAAACCAGCATTAACCAAAATGTTAAGGGCTTAAAAGAACCCTGCAGGTTACCTAAGAAGTTAGCATGCAACAACTTGTGAGAAAGGAGCAAACACTGAGCAATGTGATATTCAAGAAATTAGAAGACAAGTATACCTTTATTTATGTGTAAGTTTACTGTCTTTGTAAGGAACATGAGCACCATCTTTGCGCTTTCTCTCATCTTAAAGCGCACTGATGACATTACCCAGCGCAAGGAGGCCTTTATTTATGTAAACTCCTGGTGAAAAAAGGATCAACTTCCATTACAACAAAATAATCGGCAAGGCTTTATTGCTGGTCTAAAAAATGAAACACAAGAACACTAACCTTCTTTAACTTTCATACCGTCAGAACCAGTTCTTTTGGTTCGTTCTGAACCGGCAAGGTATACTATGTGCAACTTGGCACAATGATACTCTTCTTTCAAGCTCCCATTGTAAATACCATTTTCAGGAGAATCTGTATTGATCTTGCGCATTTGTTCCACAGTGATAGTGAAAATGTCATGTGAACGACTACACGACAAACAGACTTTATGATTGCAATGCCCAATACGATGTTTAATTAGTAAACACTGAAATAAT
The DNA here is from genome assembly GCF_020379485.1 of Brassica napus. Taxonomy (NCBI): domain Eukaryota; kingdom Viridiplantae; phylum Streptophyta; class Magnoliopsida; order Brassicales; family Brassicaceae; genus Brassica; species Brassica napus. The sequence continues at coordinate 22,035 of NW_026014288.1, read as the reverse complement.
AAAGATACAAGATTATAAGTCACCTGGACTGATTGGTCAAGGCAAGCAGCCATCTCTTTGGGAGTACTGACGCTTATTTCCGTGGATCCTGCTAATGTGATCTAGCCGTTTTTCTAAGACTCTGAGGTATTATCTTGCATGTCAGAAACTGAATAAGTTAGAGAAAAGGCAGATATAAAAAGGTCAGTTGAGTAAAAGTATATATCACGAGAAGAAGTGTCAGATGCCTTACGGGATCCATCCGTTGTAGAAGAAATAGAAACCAACTTATCGAGCAAGCAGATATACAAACAATTGAATCAAGAAACCAAAGAATCAAAGAAGAAACTAAGAAAACACGAAACCAAGGAAGGAGGCAAAGAGAATAGACAACAAAGAAAATAAGGACAAAGAAGCAAAGAATCAACGAAGAAACAAAAAATAAAAAAGAAGCAAGCGGTAAATAAAAAAAATCTAAAAAAGAAAGAAGTAAGCTGGGTATGTATTATGTATGTTATATGGATGTATGCATATGTATACGATGAATGCATATGATGAATGTATGAATGCACATGATGAATGTTTGAATGCATATCAATGCATGCAGATGTGTATTACTTTGAGTGATTGAGAAAAACCCTACGTAGTTTCTGAGCTCTTACTGCAAAAGAAAGATACAATTTGTGAAACTATAAAAATCAAAAGAGTAAAGTTACACCACCTCCCAGATGATTTCTGGAAATTTCGCGATGTATAACTGCAAACCTAAAATCCCACAAGAAAAACTGAAAGAGGAAAAAAACTAGTGATGATGAAAATTGAAAAAAAAAACAATTAATCGAACAAATTCATTACCTGATGATTAAACATGAACAAATCTGAGAACCGGTGAGGAAACGACGTCGTCCTCTCGAACGCGAATAAACCTAAACCGTTGATCGGACCGGAGCTTCTCGGAATCGGTTGCAAAGGAATCGAAGAAACGACGTCGTTCTGTCGAACTCAGCGACATTTGCGGCGTTAGCACTCACCGATACCCCGGGGATTGTACGGAACGTCGCCGTCTTCGTATCTTCCTCTGAGTGAGATTGAAACCTAAATATTCAGATTAAATTTGAAATTAACAATGGTCGCCGAAACCTAAACATTCTTTAACAAAAATAAACACCCAGTTTCAAGTTCTGATTCAAATTCTTCTCTATAAATGGCTACAAGAAAATTAGATAGAGAAAAGAAGAAGAAGAAAAGAAAAAACCAATTCATGTTCACGAAGAAAACGAATTATCGAGATGAAACCTTAAATATAACTTTGGAAAAAAATAAGAAAGCAAACCTCCAATATCCAAGTTCGGATTCAAAAGCCATGATCCTCTAGCTAAACGGCTATTTGATGATCCATTTTAATACGTTAGTGTTTATATACTTTCAAGTTTTGATGTTAAAAAAAAAACTTTCAAAATTTGAATATAAATAACAAAAGCCCAAAATAGCCCAACGCCCGACCCATTTCAATAGTCTAGTTCCTCTTTTTCTCTAGAGAGTAAGAAGAAGTTAAATGTTAATCTATCGCAAACTATAGAACAGAGGCTCCCTCTACCTTTTTTGGAAATTTTTCTCCAGACCCAAACTCAAAAGGCCCATTAGAAAAGTCAAATCGATACATATACATATATGTGACTCAACGTATTTAAAGAGGCTCGTATTTAAATGGAAATTTTAGAACATTTTGTAAGGGTCTGTACCTCCTACTGATTGCCTTAAATGTAACGTGGGAGCTTCCCAGAGGTTCACCAAGAATAAGTCATAAAGAAAAGGTTTTGGTTTTTGATAATTTTAGTTTGAGATGAATCAAAACATACTGTATGCAGAGGCGGATCCACGTTGCCCATGAAGGTGGCAGCTGCCCCACAATAATTACAGATAAATTTATTTGTATCAGGATACACATGTATCTTCCAGCTTAGTTGGCTAGTTATCTCACTATGCCCCTACTTGACCAGGCTTAGAGCGTCCGCAATGGTGTTTTTCAAATAACAGTCGTTATAAAAAGTGTATTTTGATTTTTTAAGTATTATTATTTTTTTTTTTCAGATAAAAAAATATCAACCAATCGCGGATCGCCACATGTCGTGGGGACCCGCAAATAGTGCAAGGATTCACTAAAAAAAAATCATTATTTAAGAATTTTAAAGATTGAATCCTTAACTTTTGGTAGAGTCCACTGATTATTTAATTATTTTTTCCTTAAAGACTTCCAGTTAAGAACTCCCATTGCGGATGCTCTTACACTCCCCCCATCCTTTCCTTTCTACATTGATTTCTATAATATTGTTTTCTTCTTACTTTTCTGATTTTTTTTCCCATGTATTAGTTCTCCCCTCACCTTGTTTTCATTTGAGTCTTTCCGTTCATGAGTTCTTCTCATTCAATTAAATTTTGTTTCTCACAATAGTTCCAGTTTTTTTTTGTTAATGGGTTCATTCTTTTTCTTCCGGTTTAAATTTTTTATAGCTGTATTATTTAGTTTATTTTTTTCTTAAATGTTATTCTTATTAAATAAAACATCAAACAAAAAATTATTAATACATTAAATTTTTTTTACTCCCACTCAAAATATTTTCTAGATCAACCACTGACTGTATGGTAGCTATTTCCACTTCATCAAGAACGGACCGGTTTATGATAGACTGGCCATTAACCAGCTTTATGTACCCAACAACATATACATCCATGGTTGAGAAAATTAGTAGTAAAAGGTGGCCTACAGTTATCTAAATTAGGATGTATCAAACCAATTAACTTGCAGACGATTTTAGGGTTTTGACGCCTTACCTTAGAGGTCACCTTCATGTAAGTGAAACCGGGAACTGTCTGTGTCAATAGTGACAGAGGTGTCGTCGCTTAACTCCGATTCCGCAAGTCCTGGAGAGAAGTCACCGAAAAATTAGATCAGTGAAGTCTTGTCGGAGATCTTTATCGATTTCATCACCATTTTTTTTCCACTGATGTATTGAGTTTAATGATCATGGTTGTAGGCTTGTAGCTAAGAATCTGAGGCGTATGAGTTTATATATTGGGAGAAACATAGGGAGTCGGAGCGGTAGCATCTCTGAAGCGGTCATGATAAATGAGGGAAATTAATTGTGAAAGAGTGAATTAAATTAACTGCATGATCCTTAACCACAGAGAAACGACGATTTCAGAAATGCGAAAAATTTCCAGATAATTTAGTCAAAAAAAAAGGTTAGCGGATGATCACGATGAAGATTAAGTAGAGTCAGAAGTCGTTACGTCGAAGTTAGGTAGAAGCTTGTTTGCATGTATGTAGGACACAATAAATTTGATTAAGTCCATGTGTCAAGCGTATCCCAGTTAGACAATGAATTTTGTGATGTGGAAGAAACTTGATTTCTTGTATGATGAATTTCCAGGCAGAGGTGAACAGCTTAAAAATCTTCCATCAATCCTTTTTATATATTGGGATTGATTGAGTGGATCTCTCCGTATTTTTTTCTTTCAACTTTATTTATTTATTTTAATATAGAAAAACTAAACCAAATTTCATTTTTGAACTCAGAAGGAACTCCCTTAAAAAAAACGGTTCCCATTTTAGAACTCAGAAGAACCTTGGGCTATCAGCCAAACCATGCACTGGAACTACTGCTAAATAAATACTATCAGAGTCTATAATCTGATGTAACGTGTTATAAATTAAAATATAAATACATCTTGGTGACGTAACTAGCGACTGGTTCCATGGCCCAATGGATAAGGCGCTGGTCTACGAAACCAGAGATTCTGAGTTCGATCCTCAGTGGAATCGATATTTTTTAAATTTGTATACCACTCGACCAGAAACTCCGTTTTTTTTTTTTGCTTTTGTTCGGCAGTAGATTCAGAAATCAGAAAGAAGAGCGGCGTGAAACAAAGAGAGTCAGAATTTCCTCTTTTTATGAAGAGAGCGAAATACAAACTCTAATTATAAACCCTATTCTGCTCCTCCCTCCTTTGCACAAAACAGAGATTCTCTTTATTATGAAAAGAGGATACTCCCAATCTCCTTCAAGCTCCACTCCTCCTCCTTCCACCAGATTCAAATCAAACCCTGAAGGTAATCGTCCCCCCCCCCCCCTTCTCTTCCTATTCGAGGAAAAAAATAAATAACAGCTTTCATAATCTGGGTTTCGATTTGGGTTTTACAGTTTCTTTATCTTAATTTCATTCCTTTGCTCTGAAAGCTATCTTCTTTGCTCGCTGGGAAACAAAAAGTTGTGTCCTTTATATAGTTTGGGTCTATCAAGCTTCTTCGTTCCTCTGTTTTGATAACTGTGTAAGAGATGACTTTGTTTGTGGATTGTGTGTTTGCTTGCTGTCTTGTTTCAACTCTTGTGATTTTACTGCTTATTGAGTGTAAGGGATGACTTTGTTTGAGGACTGTGTTTTGCTGTCTTGTTTCAATTCTTGTGATTTTATTGCTTTGTGAGAGATTACTTTGTTTGTTGAGTGTGCTTATAGCAATAGTTGTAAAGCTTAGTGTCGGATTCGTTTTGGTTTGAGATCAGGTGATTCTCAGTTTCTGGATGATGATACCACAAAGAACTTTGCGAGGAAAGTAGCAGATCATTACAGTCGAAGAACAAACCAAACTTTGGAAGAGAGAGAAGCTAGTCCCATCATTCATCTTAAGAAACTCAACAATTGGGTTGGTTAATCACAGCATCTTCTTTCATCCAGGAGGCTTGTTGTGTTTAAAGATATTGATTTCGTTCTTCTTCTTCGCAAAACAAAACAGATTAAAAGTGTGTTGATCCAGCTATATGCTCGTCCTGATGATGCTGTTCTAGACCTTGCCTGTGGGAAGGTTATTGTCTCTTGTTGTGTTCATGTCAGTGCTTATGTTTCTTAAGACTGATTGCAATGTATTGCTTTTACTGTTTACCAGGGTGGTGATTTGATCAAGTGGGACAAGGCAAGGATTGGTTATTATGTTGGAATCGATATAGCTGAAGGGTCGGTAAGTGACCGCTGAATATCTTTATTTCTTGCGCTGTCTCTATATATATATATGGTGTAATGATTTTTCTCGTGACAGATTGAAGATTGTCGGACGCGTTATAATGGTGACGCAGACCATCACCAACGTCGTAAGAAGTTCAGCTTTCCCTCCCGTTTATTATGTGGGGACTGTTTTGAGGTATAAATGAGATAAGCTCCTCGAATAGTTTTGGAATCTTGTTCAGTACACAAGTTCCTGGCATGATACTATATCAGATGCAGATGTAAAAACACACAACTCAATGCTTCTCAATCTTAATAGTGGATTTGCATATCAATGATTTCAGGTAGAACTAGATAAGATTCTTGAAGAGGATGCTCCTTTTGATATCTGTAGTTGCCAGGTTCTTTTTTCTGTGTTTCAATTCCTTTTGTTTCCTCAAGATTCAGTATCTACTTTGGCTGTGCAAACTATTGAAGTTTCAATATGGCAAGTCATTGTTTGATTGTAGTTTGCTATGCATTACTCATGGACTACTGAGGCACGTGCACGGCGAGCTTTGGCTAATGTCTCAGCTCTACTTCGTCCTGGAGGCGTCTTTATAGGAACAATGCCAGATGCCAATGTTATCATTAAAAAACTCCGAGAAGGTTCTTAATGTTTTTTTCTCTTTTTCTTGTCTTGTATCTTATTAGCACTGAGTTGTGTTCCTTTCTCTTTCACTTGATTCTTGGTTTTGGCAAAACTAAATTTGGTTATTTGTTGTTGTCTGAATACGCAGCTGAAGGTTTGGAGATTGGTAATAGTGTATACTGGATTCGTTTTGGTGAAGAGCATTCCCGAAAGGTTATGCTTGTTTCGTTACTTCACTACCAAAGTCCTTGTTAGCTTTATCTTAACTGTCGTGTCTAGCAGACAGTATTCTCTTCTAGTATTCTGATGATGATTCTCGCTGTATCCTCCTTCAGAAGTTCAAATCTAGCAGCCCTTTTGGTATTGAATACGTATTTCATCTTGAGGTACTTAAAATTTTTCTTCAATCTTATACACTTAGTAGTCTACCACGGTTACACATTTAGAGGTATCATGCAAATTTTGTAATGGTAGGATGCTGTTGATTGTCCTGAATGGATTGTGCCCTTTAACGTCTTCAAGTCTTTAGCCGAAGAGGTATATCATTTTCCTCCTCTCCATGTTTCATAGGCTTAGCTTAGAAACTGTTTATTTTTTTCGTTGTGTATAAGCTTTGACATTGTCCCATGAACTTGTGAACAGTATGATCTAGAGTTGGTGTTTGTAAAGAACGCACACGAGTTTGTCCATGAGTATATGAAGAAACCGGAGTTTGTAGAACTCATGAGAAGGCTTGGTGCTTTGGGTGATGGTAACCAAGATCAGAGTAAGTCTTTGTTCGACTTCATATGACTCGTTTTGATTCTATTGAAACATAAACTCACTTGTTCTTTTTCAGGCACATTATCAGCTGATGAATGGGAAGCTGCATATCTATACCTCTCTTTTGTCTTGAGGAAGGTTCGTCTTCTTTTCCTTCATTGTTTCTTTTGGTTTTCACTTCGTTTTGTAATGATTAAGGTATGTTTTTAACAGAGAGGAGAATCTGATGGAGCTCAAAGGAGAGGAGGGAGGAGGAAGAATGGGAAAATGAACTTGTCGAAAGACGATGTTTTGTATATCGACAACTGAAGTGTAACAGAGTTGTAACTTTACACACGGGTCAAGACTTTTGTTTTGGTCTCACTTATGTTACTTGGCCATTTGAATTTGAGAGATTGTTCTATCTACTTCAAACAATATTTATCCCTTCACAGCGAAAGATGAGAAGATGTTTAGTAATAAGACAAGTCTTCGAACACTTGCAAGTTTTCAAGTTGTGTAGGGCTTTAACAGAATATACCTGTCAAGATGCTTCATCATCATATACACTATTGATGTTCTGTATTATGATGAATTTGCCGACTACTTTGTCTGACAGGGTCCACGGCATTTTATTTGTATTGAGAAAACTGATAGAGATTCAAGATTCGAACTGTCTGATTGATCCTGTTCTTTTCAAACATCTTGAAGGCCCTCAGATTCAGACAGACTTCCAATTCTTTGTCGGCAATTTCCAAGTTTATAACCACGTTTTACATAACGATTTTGTATATTTTTGTTTGTTTGTAGGTTCCTTAAGAAAAATAATACAATTGTCTTTAGTCGGTTTGGAGAAATTACCTAAAATAAATACACATCTTATACTTCAACTAATATGATAAAATGGTTGTTTCTCATATACAAAAAAAAAATATACTTCTGTCGGTTTGAAGGATTATACAAAAATACTTACTGAAAACTAGCTTTATTATGATACGTTTATTTATATCAATATTGAAAAAATTATTTTGTAAAAACGATTCAACTGAACAATTAATCTTTTTCACATGCATAAACTAATATATGTTTCAACATTTGTACCGACAACATTATTTGTCTTGTATCAGTCTCATTAACAACATTATTTATCATGTTGCAAGCATTCTAAGTGTAAGACCATCTCCAACCCACCTCTATTTCTATCTCTATATTTTCTCTTAAAATAGAAAAAAATTATTATAAAAGTGAAAATGCTCCAATGTATGCCTCTATAATAGAGTTCTTCTATTTATAGGAAAAAATATAGAGATATGTTATTTCCACCTCTAAATATAGAGACAAAAAGTAATTTTCCTCTATATTTCCTCTAAAATAGAATAACTCTATTATAGAAGCATACATTAGAGCATTTTCACCTCTATAATAGAGATCTCTATTTTAGAGAAAAATATAGAAGTGTACATTGGAGATGCTCTGATAACAAAGATATAAATTCCTTTGGTACAAAAAGCTAAACCTCTCTCTAAACGTAGGCAAACTATATATACTTTTTATAATCCTATAGGTTAATCATTATGTGATAATCAAATGCACAAAGTCCAAGAATTAAACAAACGTTACTTTCTCTTTAAGATTATTCAATTATAATAAGTAAGTTTAGTCTCAAGAATATAATCAATCATGGCAGATCGAGAAAAGCAGAACAAAAAGTGTCTCCATTATTTGCTCTCTTCGTATTGTTATCATCAATCCTTTTTGCCCTTTTGGAGTAAAGAAATGTATTTGTTTGTTTGTCAATAAAACATATTATTTTGTTAATAAAATATTTTGCTTAATTCATTATATTTTATGATGCAAAAATGAGGTATTGCTATCATCCGATCACGACAACTTAATATGATCTTATGCAGTGCTCTTACAAATTTTTCACATATTGATGACGATTGAAATTGAAAATATGAATGTTATATCATCAACGAATAGTCTAGTGCTATACGTTTTAGTCTATATGTTAGAAGTTGGTTTATCGTCGCAAATGATATTTTCTCTTAGTTAAAACTGCAATCATATAAATTTCACTAGACGTTATATATTCAGCTACAAATAGACAGTTTAAGTTATTAATGAAGAACTAGATCTCGACGGATGATTATTCTCATTTTTATACACATAATTATTTATTTTACTTGGCTAACTATAATATTTAACATATTATAAATTGTTTAATATAACATTTTAAAACACAACAAATTTATAGTTCACATACAGTAACTTAATTTATATGTTTTGAATTTTCAGTGATAGCATATATTAAATCATGTGATATAAAATTCTAAATTGAAAAATCTTATTGATTAAGGAACAAAAGTTTAATTGAAAATTATTATATTTAATTAGTATCGTAAATTTAGTAAAATATTGTACATGAGATTAGTTATAATTACAAAAATTAATTAGATATTTTAAAAGTTTGTTTTAGTTAAAATGAAATATATATTTAATTTTCAAATAAACACGAAATTAACTTAAAAAATTAAATTTTTTTTTAAGTGAAAAAAGAAATATACATTTATTTTAAACAAATACGAAACTGATTGAAAATTTAAAAGCTTTGTTTTAATGAAAAATGAAATATATTTTATATTGTAAAAGAGATATGAAAAGATTTTTCTTCAGATACAATTTGAGAGAAAATATAGGAATATCTATTTGATTTTTTTGTTATAGAATATTCAAATAGCTGAAATATTTATATAAAAAATAATTTAAACAACTTTCTAAGGATGGTCCAAATTAAAAAAAATCACACAAGAATTAAGTCATGACTTCTGTTTTAATAGTATAAATGTCTTACAAAAAAAACTATACTAGTCTAGGCTCTATAATATTGAAACTTAGCAGCGGCTTTTGAAAAAAGTAATTGATATTGATACACATGTATATGCACCAATTATTGTATACTATATGTTAGATATTTAAAATATTAGATAAAAACTAATCTAAATTGGAAAATATGGTTTTGAAAGATTAATTCAAGATTGGTACCTACCTTTTAAGAAATAGTGATTTGAATGAGAATGAGCCTGCCCAAACAATAGAGATCGGGAGAATGTTCGGAGAGATGTGTCCCGAATGGTTGTCCATATCACTTCTATGATGTTTTGTTGTCAACCTTTTCGTTTTTTTTTTTGGTTTTGTTGTCAATCTTATATTGTTGTTTTATTGATAAGATGAATTCTTTTAAAAACAAATTTGAAAGCACTAGGGAAAAAAATAAGTAAATTAATATGTCAACTCCTATTCTTAAGGATATGATATTACATATTTATTTCTTTGTTGACTTGTAAGTTTTTTTTTTTTTAAAATTATTTGACTTGTAAGTTCCTGTCATACTTTAATGTTTTCTTAAAGACCACCTACAATTTTCATTTTTCCACAAATATCCATTTACATATTTTTACCCGAAATTTCTGAGAAGTAACTCAACCTCATTAATTTACGAGTCACTGCAACTAAAATACTGTTTCAATTGGTGATTATGTTGAAATAAAGAAAATTATGGCAAATTCTTTGTTCCTCAAAATTTATACTAATTAGGGTAAAAATTTTGGTCAGATTATTAATACGTGGGATCCCACTTTTTCTCTAAATTTTTCATGGAAGAATAAATTTATAAAACAAAATTTCTTCTGCAATCCTAATGATGAACAAAATAAACAATTTGTTTTTTTTTTCAGTTTCTCAAATGAAAATTTATTTTTCATTCTATTTATCTTTTCCATTCATCTAATGGTGGTCACCAATTAGAACCACCAAATTATCAAATAAGTTTTTTTTTTCAAATGTATCGATAACTGATTTATCTTTACACGAGTAATCAGGGGGATACAACCACTTTAATTTGTTACAAAAAAAATAATCTGACAGTCTCGTTTAACTTAGAACTTCTCTTTTATTTTATTTATGAAAAATAACATTTTAAGATATTTTTTTTTTCATAAACGATAAATTAAAAAATAAAAAGTTAAATATATGAATGTTATGTCAAGTGAAATTCCCATAAAAATACATCATGGACAGCATATACCTCGTATATTACACACACAATTAAACATCTGAACTGGTATTTTGATTTCATCCGTATTATCAGAGAGAGTCACAATCAGATAAGATGTTATTTAGGAGGGGGTGAACATGTTTTTGTAGATATGTCAACCCCTATTATACTAATTTAAAAAACAGAAATCGTTAATGACCTCTAGAAAGAAGGATTATGATTTGGTCTACATCTCTGTGGGGCTAGGGCGGGTGGGAAAGTTGGTGACGATGAATACATTAGGTTTATTGATAAATTATCAACTCGATTATTAATCTTTCCACTTAAGTAATTATTTTCAGGAGATATTTAAATATCTAATTAAGATGTTACTTAAACGAATACAAAGTATGTAAGTTCATACTTTTTTTCTTTTCCGAAACTGATATGTAAGTTCATACTTCTGTTCAGAGGTACGCTTAACTAAAAATCTTATTATCAATTAGTTTTCATAATCACTAGGACAATATCGCAGTTATGATATATTAGATTTTTAACTATATAATGTTTTAACATTCTTGAAATTTTTTAAAACAAAAGTGAAATCAGAAAACTTTTAAACAATGGCTAAGCCGAGGACAGTCACATAGTATGAATTAGGGTTTTTTTGGTAAAAATGTTAAATTACTAATTAGGGTTAGGTTAGACTTACATAATAAATTAAGGAATGACGAGGTTGGGGTTTGCTTTCTTGTAGTAATAGGAATAGATTATATTAGTCTTAGACTGTTACGTTTTCCTTTAAACCAAAGACTATTAATCATGAAAATTCCAAGAGAAACGCACATTTTTTAACATATCTACCAACAAATCAAAACTTGAATTATCTGAAGGTAGAAGTCATCAATATGGATATTAACTCTACCACTAACAACCGACCTTAATGTAGCTTTTACCTAATATTTAATACTTTCTCCGTTTCATAATAGTTGATGTTTTAGAAGATGTTCGTTGTTTCAATATAGATGAAGTTTTGATATATTTATATTATTTTTAACTTTACTGAAAACTGTCTAACCAGTTAGATTTTGCAATCATTTTTTTAATTGATTAAATGATTTTTAAATTATATTTGTAAAGTTATTTTTTAGATAAAAATAGATTTTTTAATCTCCGAATAAATCAAAATATCATGTATTATAAAACAGATAGAGTATTATATAGGTTTAAAATATAAAATAATGTAATAATCAATTAATCATAACATTTGTGAATGGTAAGATATGCTACTAGAATAAGCAAGTACGGCGAAGATATGATTGAAAGAAGAAAAATAAATAAAAAAGAATAATGAAGCAATCGACGAATTAAGTGGGCGAGATTATGATTAATTAACTAATATATTCAATATCATAAGGTAGTTGAAAGAATTAAGATATTAATATTATATTAGAAAAGGTGTTTTGTCACGTTATGACTTTTAGAAGACATATTAAGACGGACAACACATTCATTCGATCTGCCCAAGTGTCTTAGCTGTTTTTATTTCCTTCAACTCTTCTTATTCTGCTTGCGTGTACACATACTACGGAAAAAAAAGTTCTTGGATATTGAATTTTTTTTGTAGTAAGTGATAAAATCATGTATATTAGAGCATCTCTAAAAAGTAATTCTATTTTGAAGTTTTCAAAACTGAAGTTTAAAGGTGTTCTTCTCCAAAAGCAAAACTTCAAACTTAACTTCAAAACTATTTGTATTTTATAATATAGTCCTTATATTTGTCATAACTAATTTGAATTCATAAAACTTTTGTAAATAACTAGCACATATATAAACATATTACAACAATATTAATTAATAAAATATTATATTAAAAATATAAAATTTTAAATAAAATAACTTAATTAATATTAAACTTCAACCAAAATACCATATTATTCCATAAAGTGATTTTCGTAATGCATATATGAGCTACTAGTGCATTTCGAAGTAAAAATAGCTCTCCTCGTTTTTAATTTGTAGATTAGAGATAAAAATTGTTGAAATCAGGAGATATTAATACTTGTAAATACATTAGATCAGAACAAGAAAGTAAAAGAGAAACATAAAATATTGCTAAAAGACTAACTTTTATCGATGCTATTAATACTGGTGAATATAAGAACAAGAAATAATTGTACGAAAAGTCATCAACAACAAAACAACAACCATCTTCAATTATACAAAAAAATTGGACAATATTTGGAAATTTTAAAGGTTCCGGATCAAACTTACCTGACTATTAGTGTTGTTGTAATATTTAAATATGTGTAATAGTTATGTCTTCATTTAATTTTTTAAAAGTTTTTTTGTTAAGTTTCTTTTGTATATTTTTGTTATCTAAATATTTTAAATCTTTTTTTAAATTTTTATTTAATTTTATGTGTAAACTTAAATTTTGTAAACAAAACTTAAAATATTTATGAGATATAATTTTTATATAAACAAAAAAATATTTATGAATTATAAATGTGATGTGTAATTGTAGGGACCAAAATACAAATAAAAATATGAAACTTCAAATTTGAAGTTTTGAGTAGTGAAACTTCAAATATAGAGTTTCATTCCTCAAATTGAAATTCCTTTTTGGAAAGCAAAAATTTTCATATTTGAAGTTATAGAGTGTCTTTTGGAGATGCTCTTATAAAGATAGAGTTTTTGCTCTCTCCCAAGGGTGTCCACCTTAACATTTCATTTATTTTTGTGAGACTCATCTTTATGCTTTTGTTTTAATATATTATCTATTCGTAAAAACTTACAATAAATATCATTTAGTGCAACGGTTTACACATCTTAAAAAACACTAGCAACCCGAGTTCGAATAGAAACACTAACATTTCATTTATTTTTGTGAGACTCATCTTTATGCTTTTGTTTTAATATATTATCTATTCGTAAAAACTTACAATAAATATCATTTAGTGCAACGGTTTACACATCTTTAAAAACACTAACAACCCGGGTTCAAATTGAAACCATGAGTGTTTTGCATGTTTTTATGATTAAGTTTAATTAAAGGCAATTATGATTTTTACAAGTCTTCTTCCTCTTTTTAGACTTTTAGGTTTTATGCAATATTGACTCCGACGGCTCATAATTTTTCACGAGTTATACATCAATTTCTTCGTTTTTGCCATTTTCATGAAAATATCATGAATCTTTATATATACTACTCGATTATAGGATGAAATGAGTAAATTTTTTTTTTTTAAGAATCCTGATTTTTGGACCGAATCAATCTAAATCGTCACCGTTGGTGCCCGAGTTACGCTTTTCCGGCGATTTTACGGCCTTCGGCGATGAGTTTTCGAACAGGGTTGTTTAATGAATTAATGGTTGTTGGGTCATTTTAATTAACTCGCGGCCTATCAGACCTAGTTTCTACATAAGCCTTAAAAGGTAAGGCTGACGTCAGACAGACCCAAAGAAGCCTCCTAATCGTCTATTCTTTTTCACCGTCTCTAAGCTAGGGCCTAGGGTTCTCCCACTTCGTCGCTTAACTCTCACCTCAGTGTCACGTATCATTGCAACTCTTTAAATTGATAGAATTTCATAGTCCTACCGAAAACTTGATTAATATAACTTTTCTTTGTTGTTTGTTCTACTTTCCGAAGTTGTCCACCAAGACCTGTACGCCATGGAGGGATTCACTAATTTTCCAGACTTCAAATCCGAATTAAAACACAATGGTAGTTTCAAGGAGGAGGTGAACAAAATCGTTTACACAGCCTAAAACTACAGGAACAACAAATGAAAAAGAAACACAGCTTCTTGGACAGACTAATAGGGTTCGCATAGACCTGAGATGAGCTCATTTTTTATTTCTGTTAAAAGATCTCGCCTTGACCATATTTATAAGGTTATGTATATTCTCTTGATCTATGTCTAATAAAAGGTTTCACTATTGTTTGGGGTTTCTAAACTGTGGTAGATAATTATTTTTAGGCATGGGCATTCGGGGTCCCAATCGGGTTTCGGTTTTTTGGGTTTATTAAAATCAGCCTCATTCGGGTTATATGAAAATTCGGTTCGGGAACGGTTGGGGTTCTATCGGGTTCGGGTCGGGGTTCGTAATTCTTCAAAGAACCGGTATAACCCGATGTATTTTTGGGTTCGGGTCTCAATCGGTTCTTCGGTTTAAATGTACATGATTTATATTTACTTTGTTACCAAAAAGTAAGTAAAATCGGTTCTTTGGTTTTAAAATACTTGATTTGTACCTATTTTGTAACCAAAACATAAATAAAATCGGTTCAACAAAAAGAAAGGAACATCAAATGTGAACATTCAAAATCAAGTGAAAGGTAAACATAGTTATTGATCGAAAGAAAACCAAATAAATGAAAGCATAAAACGAAAACCAAGTTCTCATGAAATGAAAAACATTATTCAATGAAAACAAAACCAAAATCTAAAAACTTCAACCTTCAACCTTCAACCGCCACTTTCAACCATCAATCTTCGTATAATAGATAATTATTTTAGATGTTTAATATATTTTGAATACATATTAGGAATTGATATCATGTTTGGTACAAGTTCTTTTTGGAAATTTTGAATGTTTCGGGTTCTATCGGGTATCCATTTAGGTTCGGGTTCGGTTCAGATAATACCCATAAAGCCAAAATACCATAAAACAAGATCCATTCGGTATTTATGCCGGGTTCGGATCGGTTCAGATTCATTTTTATCGGATCGGGTTTGGTTCGGGTTTTCGGGTTCGGTTTATTTGCCCAGCCCTAATTATTTTCTTATACTTGCACAGCTTGCGGATTTACTGGATAGCTAATGAGGATGGAAATTAGTCAGCGTGTCAGATGTTGAATCTCAGCGGATATGTGGGTCTCTGTCTGGCATATTCATGGGGAACATGTTGCTAGATGTCGAATTCATGAAGATAAATCGGAAACTCTTTTAGACGTCCACACATAAGATTGGAAATATCAACACATAATAAATCACTGGTTATTCTCATATCAACCTAATCGATCTATTATAATATAGATTATATACAACACGGAAAAAAAGTTAAAAAAAATAATCTTATACATAAGACTACACAATGCATCAATAATGTACCCGGCCCCGCGCTTGCGCGGAGGCTATGCCCCTAATTGATTATAGCGACGAACTTAATGACAAAACAGGTAAACAACAAAAACAGTTGATAACATATTCGAAAGACTTAAGAAAATATAATATTGTGGCTACTTTTCTCGTCTATATATTTATTACCTATATCTCCTTATTCTTAAAAGTGAAATTTTAACATTTTTTCTTATTATATAAAAATATTATTTTATGAAATTCTAATGGAATTAAAGAGAAAGCGTGGAGAGATGCATGCGAAGACGAGATGAAATCTATAATTAAAAACAGAATGTGGGATCTTGTGGACTTGCCGAAGGGAGCAAAAGCAATAGGCTTGAAGTAGATATTCAAGATCAAAAGAAACAGTGATGGGAGCATAAACAAATACAAGTCTAGACTGGTCGCAAAAAGATACATCAGAGACACGACATAGACTTTGAGGAAATATTTGCTCCAGTGGCGAGAATCAAAACCGTTTGTTTCATAATAGCTTTTGCAGCTTCTCATTGTTGGGAAATACATCATTTAGATGTTAAAACCGCTTTCCTACACGAAGATCTAAAGGAGAATGTGTACATAAGTCAACCAGAAGGTTTCAAAGTTAAACGTAGCGAGGATAAAGTATACAAGTTAAACAAAGCTCTATATGGCTTAAGGAAAGCTCTGAGAGCATGGAACGAGAAAATCAATAAAGTACTTGAGCGTTTAAGCTTTGTCAAGTGTTCTAAAGAACCTTCGTTATATCGAAAGCGATCAAAGGAGCATTTGGTCGTAGTCACAGTGTATGTGGATGATCTATTAGTAACAGGGACAAAGCTGGAGCTGATAGAAGAGTTCAAGAAAGAGATATCAGATATTTTCGAGATGTCTGATCTAGGATTGTTAACCTATTACTTGGGCATCGAAGTTCATCAACATGGAATAACGTTAACACAAGAGCGATATGCGCATACAATCTTGAACGAGACAGGGATGGACAGATGTAATGCAACACATACTCCTATGGAGTTTGGCCTAAAGATGTCAAAGACACCGGATGAACAGAGAATAGACGAGCGAGAGTACATGCGAAACATCAGGTGTCTTAGATACCTTTTACACACCCGACCTGATCTTTCATTCAGCATAGGAATACTTAGCCGTTATATGCATGATCCGAAGACCTCACATGGCGCAGCACTGAAGCAGACATTGAGATATCTTAAAGGCACAAGTCACTTGGGCTGGTGTTCAGAAGAAATAACAAGACTGAGCTAATAGGATACAGCGACTCATCCCATAACATAGACGAAGATGCGGAAGGAGTGCCACAGGACATGTTTTCTATCTGAATGATTATCCCATCTCCTGGTGTTCTCAAAAGCAAGAGATGGTTGCTCTATCCTCGTGTGAAGCAGAGTTTATGGCTGCTACCAAAGCCGCCAAGCAAGCAATATGGTTAGAAGAATTGCTCGAAGAAGTAACTGAAGAACCTTGCCGACGAGTAATGATCAACATTAACAACAAATCTGCGATAGCTATTACCAAGAATCCAGTATTTCATGGACGAAGCAAACAAATACATAAACGGTACCACTTCATCCGAGAATGCGTCGAAAACGAGCAAGTGGATGTCCAGCATGTTCTGGGATCGTTACAAAGAGCCGATATTCTGACTAAGGCAAATTCAAAGAAATGAGAGAGCTAGTAGGAGTTGGAGATTTGAAGCAAGTTAACTTCAATTTTTAAGGGGAGAATGTTGGAAGTAAACTTGATGTTAACTTAGAGACCAAGAATAAAAATTCTATGTGAGATATGATTAGGAGAAAAAGAAATGTGATACATCAAACTAAGTCCCACATTGGAGAATTGGACAAAGAGTGTCTAATATATAAAGAGATGTCCAACTCTAATTAGTACGAGACCTTTTGTGAAAGAAACCAAAAGTAAAATCATCCGGGCTTGCCTAAAGCCCAAAGTGGACAATATCGTACTAATCAAACAATATAGAGTTGGAAATAGGTTTAATAAATCCCAACAATTAGTATCAGAGCGGTTGACGAGAAGTCTACAAGAATACCAAAATACCCTTCGAGATATGAATGGGACCCTTCGAATTATGAATGAGAGGAATGTGTGGCAGAGATTAAGTCAGAAGATCCTAGAAGTTCAGTTGTGGGACACGATATGAGAGTATGGTCCTTAGTTTAAGGAGGAGAATGTGATATATCAAACTAAGTCTCACATTGGAGAATAGACAAAGAATGTCTAATATATAAAGAGATGTCCAACTCTAATTAGTACGATGCCTTTTGGGAAAGAAGCCAAAAGTAAAACCATGCGGGCTTGCCTAAAGCCCAAAGTTGACAATATCGTACTAATCAAACAATATAGAGTTGAACATGAATTTAATAAATCCCAACAAATTATATTTATTTCCAGCTTAATATTATTTACAAATAGATATAATTAATAAGAACATAAATATATTTTAATAATTTTTTTAATTTGTATGAAAAATTAAAAATGTCAAAGTGACACTTAAAAAAAAGCTGGGAGTATATGTTTTGTTAACCGGTTGTACATTCGATTTCGTTAAATTGCATTAGCGAAGAAATATACACGACGGAGGTGATTTGTTGGAATGTATCAAGTGGCTTTAGTTTTCATTTCTATCTACAGCCATAAAAGTTACCAATCAAGCTTTATCTAATTTTTAAATCTAAAACCAAAAAATAAAAAATGGCAATAGCAATCTTGTTTTATAAAGCATTGTAGTTTTTAAGATGTAGGGAAAAATATTGTTGTAGCTGGGAATATGTTTCAATTTTTATTATTTTCTCATTCAATTCTTACAGCTTGGATTAGGCCTGGGATTTCGGGTATTCGGGTCGGTTCCGGGTAAGAACCGTTCGGGTCCGGGTATTTCGGTTATTTAGAAATTGTAACCAATAGGTACATGGAAGACTTGCGGTTCGGTTTCAGATCGGTTCTGTCTGGTTCCGGGTCGGTTCGGGTTTTCGAAGAAAGTAACCATAATTAATCCAAAAAATTTGGGTCCTAACCGGTTCAGTTAAAAACATACCCGAAGTCTTATCCGAAACAATTGGGTACTGATCGGTTCGGTTAAAAAGTACCCGAAATCATAATAGTAACCGAAATAAAACCGATTCTCAAAGCAAACTTATTTGGTGAAATGTCAAAGTACTTGATGTCTTAAACAAGAACACAATCCGAAAATGAAAACCAGAAAATAAAACAAAGGTTTCTCAAAGCAACAAGTTCACACCATAATATAAAGTACTTGAACTCTTGAAGCGTTGAAGTCTTAAACAAGAACGGCAAACATAAAATGAAAATGAGACAGTCACTCTCACTCTCTCTCACTCGTCCACACTCCACAGTCCACTTCTTATTCTACATTGCATCTAGCTTCAAGCTCTATGAAAAAAAAACAGAATCCTATAAGTGCTCTAACTTCAAGTATCAAGATCATATGCTAAAGAGTTCAAAAGAGGTGAATCATACCTCTCATAAGATCATCTTGTTGCTCCACATCTGAAAGTAGCTGCTCTATGGTATGAATGCCTTTCTCGTTTATATTAATCTCCGATTTCAACCATTGTTATGCGCACACCAACACCTCCACCATAAAGTGTGTCAAGCAGCTCCTATAAGGGTGTAAGACTCTTCCACTAGTGCTAAATGCACTCTCTGATGCTACAGCTGATGCTTGTACCACAAGAATATCAGCAGCTATCTGAGACAGGATCGGGAACTTCACACTGTTTCTTCTCCACCATGATAAAACATCAAACTCGGTTCCAAGTCCAGTAACACCTTTTGTAGCCTCTACTTTCTCTCTCAAATACACTTCTAACTCATTACTAGAATCTTGTGTACCTGTTTCTTGTACAAGCTCCTCGTAGAGATTATCCATTCTTTCATACCCGATTCCATTGCCTATGACTTGACTCTGCAAAACTGCACCACTTTCTTGTGACTGCGACTGTGAAGATGATCCTCCTTGCGACGCTGAACCACCTGATCCTCCACCACTTGTGCTGTATCCAAGACTGTACTCATCATATAAGCGCTTCATGATATCCGTAATGGATTCAGAAAGCAAATTATACTCGATGCTTTCTTTTCCATAGAGCTTCTCAAAGCAGAGGTTAGCAAAGTTCATCTTCTTTCTTGGGTCAAAAACAGTAGCAACAATCAAAAGCTTATTCATCTTACAGCTCTTTGACTTAGTAGTCTCAGACTCAGATACTTCCAAAAATGGATTTCAGTACTTCCTTAGCTTCCCCATCATCGTCAAAGCTTGTAACCGTAGTGTTTCATCAGCGCCTGGTGCAGAGCTTATCTTACTGACATTCCTAGTGATGGTGACAATCTCATTGTAGATCTTGTGCGACGTAATGCGCTTTGTAGCTGAGAGCATCAAAGTTGAATTGTAAAAGATGACAAGAAAGTGTATCAACCTCTCAGCTTCTTCCCAATCTGTTGTAGACGCCGGTCCAATCCTCTTTTTCTCATTTTCAAGCTCCATGAAGTAGTCATTGTACGGTTTGTCCTCAGCCTTCTTCTTCTCGAATGCTGCCCTGAATTTGATTGCTTGGTCTAGCATCAGATACGTCGAGTTCCATCTTGTCTTGACATCTAACGGAAGGATTCCTCTAGTTATCTTACCCGTATCAACCCGAAACTCAAAAGACTTCAGTCTGTTGGTTGAAGACCTCACGTACTTAATACCATTCCGAATGGCAGTCACGCTATCATCAACCTCATTTAAACCTTTCTTGACAATCAGATTAAGAATATGTGTTGCACACCTAACGTGCAAGAACTCGCCATTCAAAACCAGTGCATCTTCTCCTTGGTTCATGAATTATTCCTCGAACTTCTTCATGGCTGATGTGTTAGCCGTGGCATTATCAACTGTGATGCATAAGGCTCTTTTAATATCCCACTCTGCTAAACAATCCACAAGAACTCTCGCAATTGTAGACCACTCTGCTAAGCAGTCCATATATCCACATTCTTGAATCCTATTATCATCTTTCTAAGCTTCCAACTTGAATCAGTAAAATGTGTGATAATCACCATGTAACTAACCGCAGTGTAGGGAGCAGTCCATATATCTGTTGTCAGAGAGAGTCTTTGCTTGTTATGTCCAAGAACTTTCTTCATTTCTTCTTTCCTCGACGTACACATTGCCGCAATCTCCTTTGTGCATGTTTTTCTACATACAGGCGGATCTAACTGCACTTTGTTGCAGAAGTGTTTCCATGCCAAGCTTTCCACAAAGGCTAATGGCAACTCTGCTAAGACTATCATCTCATTGGTAGCATCTCTGAACACTTTCTCAGACACCTTGCTCAAACTCAAGGTGCCTTCTTCATCTGTAGCTAACTGTGACTGGTCTTTGCACCTATTTGCAGCCTTCCATACCATAAATGACCGACAGTTAGTGATATGCTTGTTGAGATTAGAGGTCCCAGACTTGGTTGGATAACTCATCTCTTTCTTGCAGTAGCGGCATTTGCATCTTTTGTAGTTGGTTGGTAGCCTGTTGAAATGGTTCCAGACTAAAGACCTCGTCTTTTTTCTTGACCCTTCTGCAGAACGACCAGCTTCATCTCTCGTGGTCCTTTTTCCCGAACCCATTGTTTGTACATCTTCTTCTGAAGAAAAGTCTTCATCTATTGATGCATGGTTCATTTCATCTTGTTGATAAGTTGGAGAAGAATCCATCTACATACACAAGTTAACAACTATTAGAATAAGTAAATCGTGCTCAACATCAACTCATCGAGACATCAACAATATCAAAAATTCAAAATCATCAACGGTATAAAAAGACAAAAGTTATCTACGAATCACTTATCACAAATAAAGAATCAAAGATATCAAACAATCCCAATCAATATAACACAAAAAAGGAATCAAACAATCGAAAAGGAATCGCTGCTCACCTCCAAATGAATTCTCGAAGATGCAGACGGTGGAGAGAAAGGACGATCGAGATCGACTAATGGTTCCAGCTTTAAGGTTTATGATAACACTGATTGCTATATTTGTATAGAGACCTTCACAATTCTCAATCGCTATAATGTAGAAGACGAATCGAAAAGCTAGGGTTTGTATTTTGGGAATTGGGGGTTTGTATCGAGTCGAGAAGCACGTGTAACGGATATGTCGGGAAACATTACTTTGGTTATAGCGGGTATCCGATTAGGCTCGGATAAAAACCCGGATCCGACCCGTTACCCGTGGATTTTTATATTATTATCCATTGGTTAAAATTTGACTGTACCGAAACCCAACCGAACCGGTCAAAATTGGGGGGGGTCCGGTTCGGATAATCGGATACGGGTCAACGGTCGCAGGCCTAGCTTAGCTTAGATAGGATACAATTAACATCAAAAAAATTATAGGCCCAACCAAACCTTATGACCTCTTTTTTAAAAATTTTCAAACGTAAATGCATTTTTCATTATGAACATCCTAATCTTCAAGTCGCACCTTTGTTGAC